>NC_056733.1:1699133378-1699398378 GCF_019279795.1 Protopterus annectens | reverse complement strand
TGAAGTTGTTAGGAAGTATTCCACATTTTGCCCATTTTTTTCCCATTACGAAAGGTAGTGTTCTACATTCTGGAGATGCAAGGTTGAGAGTTGTGAGGACAGCATATTGTTTGCACCACCCTTAGTCTACCAGTGGTCAGGTATGTAGCTGCACTGCCCTTAGTCTACCAGTGGTTAGGTCTGTAGCTGCTCATAAAACAGAACATCAGACCATGCATACATTTGGCCATTTTAATGGAGTGCATAATTTTGAATATGTTGCCCACTTAAATGGCTCTGCAACAATTAGCTACTTCAAAAAACTATTGAAAAATTGGATTGTTTCACTGTAGCATTTTATAACCTTTTAGCAGCCTGCTGGATTTCTCTGCTCTGCACGTTTCACTTCTACTTAAGATAGGGAATGTAATGGTTAGCAACTTTATACATTACTGACACAAACTTTTATGATGAACTATACCTTCTGACACATATTATTTGCTTAATGACATATGTAGTTTTGTTGTTAATGCTATTGGTTAAGTTGCTAATTTGATTGTCTATTTTTACTTGCTGTAAAGTCTACACTTTAGAGCAGTCTGTCATCAAGCATATATTAATTAGGATCTATATTAATTCATTGAAGGTTCAATTCAGTGAACCCTTCTTCATCGAACCCTACCCATCGAACATACACTTTACTGAACGTTCTCACTGACAAAAACTTCAAACAGGGAAACTAAGCACTTGGCCAAAACAGCACTGAAACAGACCCCACATTATGTAAAATTCTCCAAAGTGGGGTTTCACCCCCACACCCCACAATGTGGGGGCCTGCATCCTTCACCTCCTAACTATATATACCAATTCTGAGATCGCACTTCAGTGGAGATAAATAAATAAATAAATAAAAATAAATAAAATTTGTGTGTGTGTGTGTGTGTGTGTGCATGTGTGTTGTTAAATACTATCAAATCAATAACAGCACATGGCAACAACATGCTTTCTTGTTAGCTTACCATATTGTATCTTTTGCACTGTATTGTACTGTATTTGGAGCTTTTCTCCCCAGGCCTCCACTGAAAATGGACCTGTGTTCAGTTGGACTTTCCCGGTAAACAAAAGTAAAATAATAAATAAAATAAAAAGGGCAAATTTGTGCTGCTGGCCAACTGCTTCCTTTCCCTACATAAAGTTTTCATGGATATGAATGTTCGCTGAAATGAACGTTCGATGGTTAGGGTTCGATGAAGAAAGGTTCGCTGAATTGAACCTTGAATGAATTAATATAGACCCATTAACTACACTGAATCATTTGTGTATGTTTCTCCATAGATCACCACTTTTATTTTTATATTTTATGCATTTCATTTTGAAACCATCCTGTTCATCGTATTTATTCTATTTATTGTCATTAGGATTATTTTATTCTGGGTTTTACTTGTGATGTTGTACTTCTTCATGTCCCGTCATCTTATTGTGCCCCACAGGATCCTATTTAAAGTCTCCATATTGTGCAGAAGGCTAGGGATAATCAGGTCACATAAGGTGGGACAGAGCTATTTTCATGCTTTCAGCACACATAGGGCAGGGTGGTCTGATCCTTGTTAGGGTGTCATATTTCCACAGTGGCCAAAATTGTATACAGACTGTGGTCTAATCTTTCTGCAACATATACAAAAGAAGCTTGTTAAATATCTTAGGCCAATAGACAGGGCCTGAAGTAAACTGATCATGTCTAAAGGTCTGCCAATGAATGTTAAGTCCATATGCAGCAAACACTCCATTATTTTAGACTTGTTGCAGGATGCTGACCTTACAATTAAAACTGATACTTGGCTGGGTGAGAACTCTAGTATCCCTTTAGCCAATCCCATCCCAACTATTTCTTCATTATACTCTCTTCTGCAGACTTTACATTATTTGGTGGGGGTACAGCCATCACACGATCCAGCTAAAACTTTGAATGGATTACTCAACTCCTTTGACAACCTCCTCGGTGCAGGAATAAAGGGTGTAAATATATATATATATATATATATGTATATATATATATATAGATATATATATATATATCTATATCAAGAAACCTTAAGGCATAATTACAAGGTTTTTTATATATCCTACATGACTTATTGATGAGTCTACCTAACTTATAATTTTATGTGGCATTTAACATCTCAGTTAATAAAAATAAACCATGGCTTTAGCACTGATTCTTCATTTTATGGAGAGTTTCGGGTTTGTTTGGCTAGCTCTGTTTCCTGTTTTAAAGTACATTCTCTAGACTTCTGATAACTTTCAGCTTGGAGTAATTATAGTTTTTTGATATGACCAAAGTTTGATCCATTTTGCTGTAAGACACCACCTGAGAAGGTTACCCACCAATAAAATGACTCCATGCAGAGATTTATAAAGGGTACCAAAGGAGGCCTGATTCTGTTCAAGGTCCATTTCCTTATGGATTACTGTGCAAATGAACCAAAGGTATGGGTGATAACCTATAAGAAGCCTGCTGCTAGGTTACTCATATAGCCCCATTCTTTCTCCATTTTTTGTCAGCTGTGACTCATGGGATATACACTCCAAAGAGACTCATCAGAGGATGAAGTGCAGGTAGGGAAAAATGCCTTGTCAGAAAGCAAACTTAAAGAAGATTTATTTATTTATTTATTTTACATTTGTTAACCACGATTGTCTGACTGAGCAAAAGCCCTTTTCAGTAGAGACCCGGGGAGAAAAGCTCCAAAGATGAACACTATTCTGTTTTCAGTCAGTGATCTCAATCAAAAATATAAGGAATTTGGCATCTAGCAGATCAGTTATGATTTTACACGCTACAGTCAAACCATCTTCCTTCAACAACCATGAAGACTTTTCATACTCTGGTTGTACAGCTGAGATTGAGTACTTTCATAGACTATCTAAAGTAGAACAGAAACTTTTAAGGCTATGTTGTTAAAGTACTGCAACCAAAAGGCTGCTGAAAAGTTATGAGGTTGCTTTCAATGACGGTGACACACTATTCCTTGCGATGTGATTCCAGTATAGCTAAGCCAATACATTTTTGCCAGATGATCACTGCTTGTAATGATGCAGGACTCACTAAGGATGGGGTTGCCATTTCCTTTCTTCTTAGGTAATGTTTTGGTTTTGTTATGGAGTTAGATGAGATGGTAATTTAATGTCCCATTTCTAATATTCCTTTTCTTGGGAAGGTTAAAGAAGGAAATCAATTTATGTGCAGCTTGGTTCTCTTCTGTCTTCTCACAACCTTCACAATCTGTATCATTTTTGTTTTAGACGCTACCACAGAAGCGGGGCAGTTGCCACAAGTGTTTAGGCTGGACTTCACTAGGCTAATTTAACTCCAAAAGTTCCTACTTAGTAGGAGTTTTGGTAATTTACACAGGCTTTTATGATTGGACTGTCTCATGAGTGCCTTTATACTCTAGGACACCAATAAATAACCAATCAGCTTAGACACTGACAATAACAAAGTCCAGCAAGTTTAAACACCTTGGCCATTCTATAGACAGCTGTCTTAATTTCAAAACCTAAACAGAACGTAGTACAGGTAATGCTACTAAATAACTGTTACGCTGTCTCAGATCAGCTAACCCCTCTCCTGCCATAAATGTTATGTCCATGTCTGAATATGTTTTTCCCATAAGCTTGTTAAACTCAAGTCAGAACACTAAGGTACTTGAAACAAAAATCAATAGTCTGCACATTTAGTCATCTTTTCTGTAAGACCAGATATCATTGTACTACACGCTTAAAAACTGAACAGCCTCATGTCCCTGCTCATGCCTCTCTTCTCCTCCCTTTACTATCATTTAAACTCCTCCACAACAATTACAGTGTAACACTTTAAAACAAGCTAAAAATAAAATTGCCTTTTTATGACCTTCCTGCTGATTTAGATAATGTACTCAAACTCTAAAGACCCAGATTTTCCCAAGCAATCAATGAAAAACATTTTTTCCAGAAAAATGTCTACTAATTACAATCATCTTCCGTTTGATGACCATAAAGAAATAAACACCGTTCCTATAACTTAGAAACAAGCTTCTAGCAAGCTTTAAAAATGCTCATGACAGTACTTGCTTTATAGCTAATAATTTCACTAGCTGTACCCCCTGTCGATGTGCATCACCTTAGCTAATCACATCAGCTGAAATGAGAGCTTTCACAGAGAACAGCTTCTCTCTGTGTGTGTGTGTGTGTGTGTGTGTGTGTGTGTGTGTGTGTGTGTGTGTGTGTGTGTGTGTGTGTGTGTGTGTAATGTATATATATATATATATATATATATATATATATATATATATATATATATATGGATTCACTTTATAGCCTCGAATTACTGAAATGTCGAATTTCAGTATCTCGAGGCTATAAAGCCGAATGTTAAAAATAGCGAAAGCTCTTAATCGTGAATTCAAATATATGTCGAATTCGCGGTTATGACCTTACGCTGCGTAATGTCCGGGATTGTGTTTTGATGGTGCGCGGTGCCGTGTGTGGATGTAGGTGTTATGTCAGGTAAGTGTTTTCTAAGGGTTGTGAGTGGGAGTTAGAGTGTGTGTGAGTGTGCTGATGTGTTTGATATGTGTGTGAGGGGTCAGAGAATGTGCGTGTGTGAGTCGGCTTCTGTTTTGTGTTTGCGCGATCTCGGAGTTAGTATATATAAGTAGGGGGGCTGTGGGGGGGTGCAGCCCCCACATGGGGGGTGCAGGGGGGCTTGCCCCCCCATCTTATGTGTGTATGAGTTGTGTATGTATGTAGTTTTGTTTGTTTTTGTTGTGATGTGGGTGTTGTGGTGTATGTGTAGTATTGTGTGTGCAGTTTTTTCGGTGTTTTGACTTTCGCGGTTTTTTTTGTGTCGGTGTTTTGTGGATTCGGTTTTATAGTCTCGAGATACTGAAATTCGACATTTCAGTAATTCGAGGTTATAAAGTGAATCCATATATATATATATATATATATATATATATATATATATATATATATATAAATATATATGTATATGTGTGTGTGTGTGTGTGTATATGTATGTATATATATATATATATATATATATATATATATATATATATATATATATATATATATATATATATTCCTGTGCCACTGTTGAGCAGAGCCAGAGAAGTGATCCCCAGGGTGAATTTCCTATTTCCTATCCAATTACCAAGATTTTTCTTGAAGAGTGCTAATGAGGAGCTTTGTTGGATATAGATAGATAGTTTGTTCCAGTGTATGGGGAGTCTCTGGGACAGGAATCTATCCCTCCAGCATGTTCTGTTTATTGTGGTGACCAAGTTTCGGTCCCTAGAGCATGTAGCTCAGAGGGATTGGGATTTTTTTAAGTGGAGCATGTCCAACAGCTCTGGGTTGGACATAGCTTTGTATGTTAGGCAGAGATCGCCTCTGAGTAGGCGATATGCGACAGAGTAAAGCTGGAGATTTTTGAGACGGTCTGCATAGGGCATCTGTTTGAGGCCGGTAATCATCTTTGTGAGGTATTTCTGTGGCCTTTCCAGTTGTTGTAGATGTAGAACAATGACCTCTTTTTTACTGGATGAGAAACTTTTTGTGATGAGGTGTGCCACGTAGAAGGATTTCCTGACTTCTGTGGTGATGTGATTATCAAAGGAGAGACTACTGTCCACATGTGTCCCAAGGTCTCTTATCACACTTTTGGTATTAAGTAGACTACCGCCTATGTGGTAGTTCATGGGTACAGAGTTTATACCAAAGGGGATGACAATGCACTTTTTGGCATTGAGCTTGAGGCCATGGCTTTGTCACCAGGCATCTATCTCAGTGAGGCCCTTTTGTAGAATGTTCACATTGTTAGGGGTTTCGATTATGGCTCCTAGTTTGCAGTCATCTGTGAACTTTGTTAGCCAAAGACCTTCTGTGTTAGCCTGTACTTCAGAGAAGAAGATACCAAACAGGAGAGGACCCAGGACTGAACCCTGTGGTACTCCACTTGTCACTGATCTGAAGTTGGATTTGGAGTCTGCTACTTTCACAGTGTGGGTTCTGTCAGTGAGCCAGTTGGCAACCCATCTTGTGACATAGGGATTTATACCTAGTTTAGTGAGTTTATCTATAATTCCAGAGTAGGGGATGGTGTCAAATGCCTTGCCGAGATCTAGATAGGCTGTGTGAACCACCTTACCCTCATCTACAGCTTTGGTGACTGCTTCAAAGAAGTCTATCAGGTTTAGGAGACATGATCTGCCTTTTACAAACCCGAACTGGGTGGGGTCCAGAGTTTGGAGATTACCATTGTCTTTGTTTATAAGTTCCATGATGATACGTTCCATGGCCTTGCAGACCAGGCTTGTCAGGCTAATGAGGCAGTAGTTCCCGGGGTCTATGGTGGCTCCCCCTTTGTGGAGTGGGATAACCATCGCTGTGCGCCATTCAGTGGGCACAAAGCCTGAGGTGAGGCTATGACTGAACATGGTACTTAGGTGGGGTGCCAGTTCATTTTGTAGTTCGTGTAGAATGCAGCCTGGGATGTTGTCAGGTCCCATGGATGCTGTGTTCTTGGCTTTGGAGAGTGTGGTTTTTACCTGCTCAGCCATGATTACAGGAACTTTGCATTCTTCCGGTATAGAGATGGGTCCTTTAGTGGGTGAGAGGGGGTAAAGTTAGCACTGAACCTATCTGCCAGGATGTTGGCGATATCAGTTGGCTCTGTATATTTAGTGTCATTGTGCTGTAAGTTAGAGCAGATCTGAGTGTTGCCATTGAGATGCATGACATAGCTATAGAATGCTTTGTGGTTGTCTTTAGAATCAGTGGCAATATTGTTTTTGTAACTAGCTTTGGAGGATTTTATGAGGGATCTCTGCTTCTTACTGTGGCTGACCAGGGAATTCCTCCAATCATGGGATTTTACTCTTTTTTTGCAACAGTTTCTTTCTTCTGTTGTAGAGTTTGTTTATGGCAGGGGACCACCAAATTGGCTTAATTGTTTTGGAGAACAGCATCTTGGTTCTATTAAGGATAGCATGATCCATGCACTCGTGTAAGTGCGTATAAAGTGCATTTGTGTAGGATTCAGCAGTCATACCTCTATTGTCCGTCTACATGGGTGTCACAAAGTTTGCCATTTCTGCCTTAAGAAGCATGAATTTGGCTTTGGAGAAATTTTTTACGGTAGTTTCCCTAGTGGGGCTTGGGGGCGGGATGTGGCTGTCTAGGGTGATTAGCTTGTGGTCGGATCTGACCAATGAGAAACTGGTGTGGAACACCGGTCACCCATGTTGGTAATGACCAAGTCTAGGATATTGCTGCCCCTGGTGGGGGTGTGGATAAGTTGATCCAAGGCATTAGAATTTATGAATTCCAGAAAACGTTGAGCAAAAGAGTTGGAACATGAGTAGTTTTCTCAGTTAATGGTGGGGTAGTTGAGATTGCCCATTATTAGGGTGTTAGGTTGTACCCTAATATTTTCCAGTGTATCAAGAAATGAGGAGTGGGAATCCAGGGGCATGTTGGGGGATCTGTAGCAAGTTACAATTTGGATTGCGGTCTTGCCCAGAGTTAGTTGCATTTGGATAATCTCGGATGCATTATGCTGAGCAACTAGCCTGGAGGTGTGGATATCCTTATTGAATATGGACACACCTCCGCCATTTGTGTTTCGGTCAAGGTTAGGTGGCTGAAAGATGTGGTATGAATTATAGCCTGGTAATGCAGGGGTGCTCTCTGGAGCCTTGAACAAGGTCTCTGTCACTGCACAGATGTCAATGTTCTCCATTTTAAGGAGTGACTCGAGTGACTGCATTTTGAGGTTTAGACCTCTAGCACTGAGTCGCAATACCCTCAGATTTTGCTTCCTTGTACCTGTTATGGTGGTGAATTTGTCATTTGAACCTTGCCTAAAAAAAGGCACTATAGTGGTGGCAAGGGCCTTAGCCAGTATTCAGAATCCCAAGGTCAATAGGTGCAGGCCATTACTGGCAAAGCATCGTGGTCTGTCGATCATGTCATCCCAGGAAGACAGATACTGGATCCCCTTAGAATGACACCAGAAGCTTAGCCAATTGTTGAAGTCAATCATTTTGTCCTTGTACTGTGGTATCATACTGGGTGATGGCAGGATGCTACTCAGGGCTAGGGTCATACCTGCCTGGGCTACAAGATCGGAGAGCTCCTCCATGTCTTTTTTCATGTAGTCCAGGGAGGTACGTCTCAGGTCATTCACACCAACATGGACAATGATAGAGTCATATCTGTACTTGTTGTGGAGTGACCCGATGATGAGTTATGTAGCAGATCCTGGCACCTGACAGGCTGCTGACAGTAACTTTCTCCTTGTTTAGCCTGGTGAGTGGAACATCAGTGTGCCTGACTATGGAGTCACCTATGACTAGAGTATTGGGTACATTGTTATGCCTTATGGGCTGTAGTTGAGTGGCACACTGAGTTTGTGGGCTATGTGTCATTTGTGTTGTGTTGGGGGTTGGAGGTTGCTTGTGTTTCTGCTTTGGAGGGCTCTGTTGCTTGGGCAGGTCTTTATTGAGAGCCCCTGCAAATGTAGCTGTGTGTTTTGTGTTTCTATGTGTGTGTTTGGTGGTGTAGGTTTTGAGGGACTATGTGATGAGTGTGGTGTGGTGCAAGTGTTTACCTTCTCCTCCTGACTGTCTAGTCCAGTCTTAGGTGAAGAGAGCTTTGCTTCCAGTTTGGCTATGTAAGTGCATCTCTCAAAGGTTGTAGTGTTGGGTGGTAGGAGGAGAGGGTAGTCTGCGTACATGAAGCAATTGCTGGATTGTCCCAAGATGCCCAGATTCATCACATAGATAGGAGAAAACAGCGGGAGCTGACCCTTAGACATGCCTGGATAGGTGCTATTTATTAAGTACTAAAAACTGTTTTCCTCTAGATAAGTGAGGAAAGTTGAGTGCTGTAGTAATTAGTAGCTTATTTAGTGCTTACAGCGAGTTCTAAACAAGTGCTGAGATCAAAGAAACAGGTTTGAGTGCTAAAACTAAAAACTAACTAGTTTTAAGGGAAAATTTGAAGAGCAGACTTTATGGTGCGGCGATGCATAAAGTGTATGTATGTATACATATATATATATATATATATTTTTTTTTTTTTTTTTTTTTTTTATATATAACAGTAGCAAATGAGCAAACTGATTTAAACAAATTAACCAATTAACCAATAAAAGCTAAAAACCGAGCCCCGTTCGAGCAGTCTTCAATCAGACAAGTTGTAACTGCATACTCCTGCCACTAGGGTGCAGGGGAACCTTCTGCAAAAAAAGATGGCCTGGATTAGTGCTCAAGTTATACAAACAAAGCTAGATTCAGCAAGTCAGAATCTTGTCTATGCTACAGCAAGCAAAGGTGTACCGATTTCAGAAAGAAACAGTTCAAATAAGATGGCACAATAAGCCTTTACCCTCTCCTCCCAAGAGTGCAGACCACACCTTCTTAATGTAAAATAACTGGCCCAAAGCACAAGTGCTTAAACCAGAGCTAATACACTTTAGAATAACAGACACTAAGCCTTCAATCAGCAACTCCCAACTTAGAAGGATGTAAGCTACCTATCCTGCCACAACAGTGCAGACCACAAACCTTCTTAATGTAAAACAACTGGTCTGAAGCCCAAGTGTATAAACCAAAGGCTTAGAATAACAGTTACAATTTAACTGGCTCCTAACAAGCAGTAATAAATGCAGCAGAATAAATGCAATTAAGTACTTTTAAGAACAGACAGAAAAAGCAAAATAAAGTAATAAAGTAGGAAGAAACACAAATACAGTGAAAGCAGATGAATAAAGTGCATTTTTTTTCTTTTTTTATATATAACAATAGAAAACTAGCAAACTGATTTAAACAAGTTACCCAGTTAACCAGTAAAAAGCTCAAAACTGAGCCCTGTTCCAGCAGTCTTCAATCTGACAAGTTCTAACTGCACACTTCTGCACACACACACACACACACACACACACACACACATATATATATATATATATATATATATATATATATATATATATATATATGTATATATATATATACACACACACACACACACACACACACACACACACACACACACACACACACACACACACACACAGTGGAAATAAAAAGTTTACACACCCCTGCTAAAATGCCAGGTTTTTGTGACATAAAAAATGAGACCACAATTAATCATTTAAAAACTTTTCCCACCTTTAATGTGACCTATGACTTATACAAATCAATTGAAAAAACAAACAAATCTGTTAGGGGAAAAATATAAAAAATAAAAAATGTACGATAAGCTGGTTGCATAAATGTGCACACCCTTAAACTAATACTTTGTTGAAGCACACACATTAAAGGTGGGAAAAGTTTTGAAATATATATATATATATATATAAATATATATGTATATATATATATATATATATATATATATATATTTATATATATATATATATATATATATATATATATGTTTCTTATTTGTTGTGATAACTGCTACTATTACCATAGATTTAACTTATTTGCCTAGTGTCAGATTGCACATTACTTAACTATTCTTCTATTAAGCACTTATTTTTTGCTATACATAATCACTGTTTGATGTAACAAATCGACTTGCTATTAGATGTACAGTTATCTTCATTTGATTTAAATTCACTAGCTTAATTTAACTGCTTAACATGTTTAATATCTAATGCAAAATATCTGCATAAAATATAACCTTCATAATTATTATAAAAGTCTTTCCTAACAAATGTAGCAATTCTTTCACAACAAATCTACTGTGAACTATTTTAAATATTGAAAAATCTGCCGTACTGCCTAGGTCTTGACTGAAAAAAGGTCCCTAGGCCATCCTATTGATCTTGTTAACATAAAAAAAGATAATAAACAAACTCAGAGATAAATTATATTTTTGTAGTGCTAGATCACTGTTTTGAAGTATTTTATTAGTGTAGTGATCTTTTTGTTGAATTTTTCTTTTTTTGTGGTTCACTTATATTTCATAGCTGGTTTATTTTAATCTGTTTAGGTAGTTAGAATTGGGTCCATTTTGCTAGTGGTGCCATTTCCCAGTTGTGAAATTGCAGTCAGTCAATTATATTTTTTATTCGTTTAATTAAAAAATTTTCATTTACATATGAAGAATTTCAACGGTGTTAATTGAGGTGTGTGTGTGTGTGTGTGTGTGTGTGTGTGTGTGTGTGTGTGTGTGTGTGTGTGTGTGTGTGTGTGTGTGTGTGAACTGAATATTTGGAGTATGTGAAGTTACAATTTTTAACAAAGAAATGAATGTGAGCTATGCCTTGTGGCAGTGGCCATTGCCTATTCAGAGACAGTATTCCCACCATGTGTGTATGCAAAGAGATGAACCACCATGTTGAGCTGTCCTTTTGACTTACCACCAATGTTAATAAGGCATTCCAGGAGACAGTCATATAATAATCAGTCATGTGCCCTCCCCCAGAAATGCCTAAGGTAAGCAGTTTACTCATCTGAGTGATTCAGAGAACTGATTTTCCTCAATAAATCTCCACTGACAGCCATACTAATTAACACGGCGAAAGGTTTGTTTTCACTCATTATTTTCAATGGGAGAGATCACTTTAGAGGTAACTGCCAGGGATTTTAGTGGTCGTACAGTGATGGTGATGATGATGGTGTGTGTGTGTGTGTGTGTGTGTGTGTGTGTGTGTGTGTGTGTTTGCATGTGTGTGTATATATATATATATATATTTGCATGGTTGTAAAGATGAATGCATGCAGAGGTGTGAGTGGTCTCATATGAGTGTGTGTGTATGAGTATTATATATTTGGTGTATTTAAAGTTACAATTTTTTAACAAAAAAACAAATGTGAGAGATGCCTTGTGGTGGTAACCATTACCTTTTCAGAGGCAGGCTTTCTACCTTGTGTATATGTAAGGAGGTGTAGCACCATGGTGAGCTATCCATTTGACTTACCGCAAATGCTAATGAGGCTTTCTAAGAGTGAGTCATATGATAAAGAAATCATGTGCTCTCCCCCAGAAATGTTGAATTAAGAGATTTACTCATTCGAGTGATTTAGAGAACTGATTGGTAGAATAAATCCTCACTGCCAGCAACATTAATTAACATGTCCAAAAATTTGCATTCACTCATTATTTTCAAATGAAGCATTGCTTGAGACGTAAGTGCCAGGGAATTTAGCAGTCATGTAGTGGTGGTGATATATGTGTGTGTGTGTGTGTGTGTGTGTGTGTGTGTGTGTGTGTGTGTGTGTGTGTGTGTGTGTGTGTGTGCGCGTGTGTGCATGTGTGTGCGTGTGTGTGTGTGTGTGTGTGTGTGTGTATGCAGAGGTGTGAATGGTCTCAGGTTAGTGAATGCATATGTGTGTGTGCATCTGCATCTGTCTATGTGTGTGTGTGTGTGTGTGTGTGTGTGTGTGTGTGTGTGTGTGTGTGTGTGTGTGTGAGTGTGGAGGGCTACTATACCTCTCAATACCCCTTAGAATAAAAATCTCTGATTGTAATATGGTGGGGGGATACATATCAGTGTTACTTTTTAAATATTACTTCACGGTACTTAAAATGTAATGGGATAACCGATTATGTAGCAAAAAGCTGAAAATGAAGAAGCAGAGGTATGAAATTCTATTGTCTGACATTACTGAGTGACTGTGTTTATCTGTGCTAGGGACATGTCGATTATAACAAGGGTCATTATAACCACGTCTTGCAGTTGGGAGCAGTTAAGAAGTATGGAGATGTATCCGTGTGTGTGTGTGTGTGTGTGTGTGTGTGTGTGTGTGTGTGTGTGTGTGTGTGTCTGTGTGTGTGTGTGTGTGTGTGTGTGTGTGTGTGTGTGTGTGTGTGTGTGTGTGTGTGTGTGTGTGTATGTGTTTAAATGCATGCTTGTATTGGAGAGAGCCAATAAGGGGGTGCTTATGTCAGTGAAATGCATGGACTTCTGGCAGTGATTACTGCAGCAAAGTGTTTGTTTGCTCTTGCAGTAATCAGTGATTCAGCGCATGCAGATTAGCCACCAATGAGGTCTTTCTTCGTTGCAGCTGATGTGTCTCTTAAAGACTGGTTTCTGTGACTGAGCTAAAAGGACCTTTTAGTAGCAGTCTTGCCACTCATGGTTGGGCATGTTTCTGAATCCCATGGCTTCCTCAACTCCTCAGTCTTCACTGACCAAGTCCTTGAACCATACAGTAGTACTGGTCTCACCACTGTTTTGTATAGCTTGCTTTTCAGCTTCTTTGGCACTCTTCTGTCATATATTACCTGTGACACTCTGTGCCAGTTGACTGCAGCCCACCTAACTCTAGCGTTGACCTCCTCATTCAGCCTTCCCTTCTGCTCAACCACTTCTTCCAGATACTTGAAGCTGTTTACTTGTTTCACTATTTTTCCTCCTTTCTCAGATTTCAACTTCTTCTGATGACATATGTGTTGTTTGCATTCAGTTTCATCCCATGTAGTTTCAGTTTTGCATTCCTTTACCAAATGTAAACTAATAAATGCAATAATACAGTAGTAATATTAATAATAATGACTATCAATTTTAGTAATATTTTTCATTAAAATGCTTCCCTTCTTCCATTCCTCCCTATTGAATGTAGATGCACAGTGAGGTTCATCTAAATTCAGTACTACAAAGGAAGGGAAAGTAAAAGTAAAGTTACTGTTAAGCATCCCTTTTGGGCATACTTACACCCCAGCACTCAGTCTATAAAGGGCTAAGAGTATAACAACAAATCCCCAGATATTCAAATTTCTCACTATTGTTCTGCTAATTCTTAAATATCTGCCAACAAAACAAAAGTCTAGAATTAAACTAGTCAGATATATCCAAACCTTACTGCAAGAATCTAAAACCCATATAAACTTAATTACAAATTACATCTAAAATCCAGGGGCATTCATCCCAACTCAGGATCTGACATCTGTATTGATAATCCTAAAACACATTTCTTGGGTAGCTGTACTGGATTAAAACTATGTCATATAATTGCCTAGAGTAAGTGCTATAAAACAACAGACCTGCATAGCTGGATATCTATCTATACCCCCTGACATAATAGCAGTGAAAAAAAAAATGTTTTTATAAACAATAAATTTGTACATACACATCAACAAATAAAATCAAAATTTTAAAACAATTCTTGTCCACCATCCTATGCAATAAAGTTATTTCCAAATCCTACAAATTATCAATTCAATATAAATTTCAAAGCAACTAACTCTTTTCAAGTATATGGTCCTTATGATCCATTAATTTCAAACAATGGCAACATAAGATCTCTATTAATAACAGTATATCACACATCCCTTTCAAAAAATTTACTATACATAATGTATGATATTAAATATTGCCTATTTAACTCATTCTACCAATCAAGATTCTGGATTTGTAAATACAGATTTTCTATACTTATTCTGATATTGCAAACTTACCAAACAGTTATGGAATACTCTGATATCTGACATCCAAAAATATACCAGATTTAGACACCATTCTACATATTCCTTCTTCTAAGGTTCATAAAAAAACATTTATTTATTGTAATTAGTTGTTTGTCTTTACTCAAATTATATATCTCTCAAAACTGGCTTAACTTACAATCTCTGAATTGGTCTACCTTTAGAAACTTGACACTCAACTATCTTAAAGCTACAAAATTATCATCTAAGCAATAGACTGAAATGGTAAAAGTAAAAAATTGCAAATTGGAAGGTATTGTTAAAGATCTTAACATAATTTTATCTTATCTCTGTTATTACATATTGTTTTTGATTGTTATACATTCTTTCAAATATAATCTGTATACATTCTTAGACACTTGCTTTTTTCCACTACACTTGTATCAGTTGCACCCATTCATTTTAATTATGTAATTCTAGTGGTATTACCTTTTCCAGTGTGCTTTTTTTCTTTTACTTTCTCAGCATAATAGCTGACTCATCTAGCAAAGTTTTATCTATGCTTATTCTTTTATTAATTTTTATGTATGTAGTGTATATAGTTAGGATAATAGTATTAGGCTTAATTTTAATTGTTTATGAAAGTATAGTAGTGTTAGAAATAGTATTAGACATTATTGCATTTTATATAGGTATTTTTGGATTACGTTCTTGTGTTTTTATCATTGTTAAAAAACTCAATATATGCATTATAAAAAAGAAATTTGGCTTAAATTTTACACAAAAGATGAAGAAATACAACCTCTAGTCCACAACATTGTCTATAATGATCTCATACCAGTAGAAAAATTGGTGGTGAAGAACCTATTTACAGTAGAGCTTTTAACCCTGCCATGCACCCCATATAACTGTCAAACATTAATAATGTTGAAAACCTAGAAACTACACTTAAAATTAACTCACAAAAATCTGTATGTAAAATAACATGTTCTATACCTCCAGGTGCAGACAAATCTGCCTCTGTGGAACTATTATCTTGGATAACTACAAATATATCTCTTGAAACAATAATCTTAGGTTACCTTAATATTGACTGGTCCAACAGTACTCATAAAAATGTTCACTGCACTATCTATATATGGGTTAACACAGCTAATACATATAACTAAATGAATACAAGAATAGATAAAGTTACTGGAAAACAAAAATGGTGTAGACAACAGATCTTGACAAAATTATTCATTTAAGAATTATGCCTGACACAGTTAATAATTATAACTCAATCTTCACCCAATCTTCCATATGGAAACAAACCAAAATTCATAGAAACATCTAATATAAAACAGTCAAAAATACAAGAAAATTTTAAACATAGAAAATTTGAGTCAGTAAAGCATTGCCTTTAGATGAAGCTGTAACTCTCTTCATCAAAACTTTTCTCTCCATATCAAACTCCCTTGCACCTCGTCATAGAAAAAGAGTCAAATAAAAACCTAAAAAATGGATTACATCAGATATAAACAAGCCAATATACAAACAAAATAAAATATGAAAAAATGGCATTTGGAAGACTACTGTACTAAGAAAAAACACAGTAAAACTCCAGAACAATTTTGGTCAACAATGAATAATCTTATACAGCTTGGTAAAAAATTGCAACCATGCCCTTTCACAGATGAAACAAAACAAAAAAATAAATTACCCAACTGTCTTCCAGCAGATAACCTACTGGTACAATATCTTAAAATAGCTGTAAAATCAATTGCTTACCCACTATCTATACTATTAAAGCACTTTCTCCAACAATCTATACACCAAAAACTCTGGAAACAATCCTATGTTATTTCCCTTGCATAAAGGTGACAGATCTTTTGAACTAGCAAACTACAGACCTACGGCCATCTTGCCTCCCTTTATCTAAAATATGTGAAAATGTCTTCACCTACTGATTGTATCCCTAACAGAAAAGATATTACTTTCCAAAAAACAATTTAGATTTATACCAGGCCCACCAGACCCCAGCACAGAAACAGCATTACTAATTTTCATAAATTAAATTCATGAAAGACGAAATCAAGGTGAAATGGCTACGTCCCTAATTTTAGATCTGTCCAAAGTATATGATACAGTTTCAAATTCCATACTATCACGTAGGCTTAAGGAACTAATCCTTGCCCACAGCGCAACCAATTGGTCCAAAAGGTACATTAGCCACCAAATGTAATGTGCACACTTGGCAGATAAGGCGTCAACTCCTCAGCAAGCAACATTAAGTATGCCACAATGTTCCATATTAGGCCCTTTGCTCATTACATACATACATACATACAAATGTTTCAAGCACAGGCATTAAAGCTCTTCTAGCTTGCCAATATGCCAAAATACTTGTTCCCATAATAAATGTCCAGGCTGTTCTTAAAATATCTAAACTAGCACTTGCTTTAATGTAATTTTGTAGTCTGTTCCAAGCATCAGCTACTCTGTCAGAGAACCAATTAGTACACTTCTTATTCCTATAGAATCTTCTACATAGGTTATCTGATGATTCCCTAGTACTTTTTGATAACCCCAAACATTCCCAGAGGTAGAAATGCCTTATATACCTTAATAAGATCTCCTCTTAAATATCTGTAAGAGACACTGTACAAGTTCAGATATTTCAGTCTTTCATAATAACATAGATTTTCACATCTATGGATGCCCTTAGTATATTTCCGCTGTACTTTTTCCAGTTTATTCATGCTTGTTTTCCTATAGGGTTTCCATATTGTTATTCCATACTCAAGTTTGGGTCTAATGTAACTAACAAACAATGACTTCATTATGTTTGATTTCCTAGACTTTATAAATCTTTTTATACAACCTATAGTTCTATAACTATCATTAGCCAATTAGTTGATATGATTAGAAAAACTCATAGCTGAATCTACCCATATACCCAGGTCCTTAAATGAGTCTACAGTTTCAATCACTGTGTGCTGTATTACATATTCACCTTTCAGTTTATGTCTCCCAGATCTCATATGCTTAGTTTTTGATGTATTTATCAACATATTATTCTCCTGTGCGACTGGGCTTGGGAGTGCCTTCTGTGTGGAGTCTGCATGTCCTCCCTGCGGTTGGGTAGCGTTCGAAAGACATGTGTGCGTAAATGGGGGTGCCTTTGTTGAAGGTTGGGCGTCGAGCTGGCACCTCGGCGTTTCATAAAAATCTACTGCCAATCATTAGCAGACCGGAGTTCCGTTGTGGCGACCCCTTCCCAGGAAAAGCCGAAAGACAAACAACATTCTCCTGTGCCCAAATGGTCAATTTCAAATTATTTTGCAGACATGCCTTATCTGTAACACTTGTAATCAGTTTACCCAATTTCAGTTTGTCAGCATATAGACTGTAGAACACCTCAGATGAACAAGTAAGGTCTGAAAGATACAATCTAAACAAGTAAGGGCCTAGTACAGAGCCCTGTGGGACACCTTGACTGTAACCAAGAATTTCACCTGTCCAGTTGGCGTGTGATACTTGCCATGTCCTATTTGTAAGCCATGCAGCTATCCATCTTATCAACAGTACATCAATACCTAGTTGTACTAATTTATTGATCAGTGTTTTGTGCATGACCCTGTCAAATTCTGAAGTTAAATCTATATAAATCGCATCACAGCACCATTTTTCATTCATAGCTGTTATTATATTGTTATGGAACATCATGTTACAGGTGGTAATAGATCTATTTTCAACATATGCATGCTGATATATGGTTTCAGGTCCCAGCCTATCCAGTTCTGACAATAACTTATCCAGTATTACCTTCTCCATTATTTTTCCACAACATGAAAGTAGACTTAAGGGTCTATATGATTCTGGGTTTGTCCTACTCCCCTTTCCCTTAAAGACAGGTTTAATAAGTGCATGTCTCCAATCTTGAGGAATCTCCCCATATTTATATGACCTAGTGAATAATAGATGTAATGGCAGTGTAAGTTTTTGCTTAAGTGTTCTCAAATCATTGTTACTTATTCTGTCTCCTCCCTGCACTTTGTTTGGATCCAGTTTGCACAGTTCTTTTTCAATATAATCTAATTTGATTCCAGTATCTGGGGTTACCTGGATGTCACTAGGACAACTCACCATCCCTTTTGTGGCGCCAAACTGTTTTGCATATGATTTTGTAAATATATCTATAATCTGTTGTGTCTGAGAATAAATTTTAGAATCTGCACAGTTTATCAATTTGTGTATCTTTACTCCTTCCACATCTTACGTACCTATAAAAAGGTTTCCTATTATGCTCAATATCTTTATATAAATTTTCTTCAAATTTTTCTTGATCTTGTCTAACACTATGCTTAATCTGTTTGTCCAACTTGTTTATTTCAGTTTTCAAAGTTGTAATACATTTATAAATACAAGGAATACAGCCTCACATCCAACAAATGTAATCCAACCTGTTAGCTTAAGGAATCTGGACAAAACATAAAATAGTGTGGGTACAAAGGCCCAAAAGCAGGGACAGGTTTTCAATATTGCTTTTATAAACCTAGAAAGTTGTTAGAATAACAGGTTTTGTGTTAGCATGCATTTTCTGAAGTATATAGAGTCAGAAACTCAAATGTACATCTTTAATTAGTCACTTCAATCCTCAATGAGTTGCCAGAAAATCAAAAATTTTATCAGGAAGAGACCAAAAATATAAGGCTTAAATCTGGACATTCTGTAAAAATTTGGACAGTTGAGAGGTACGTCCAATACACAGACTACTCAACACTTATATGTGACACCTCTTCATTCAAACATTCCAAGATGACCTACAGCATTCCTTTACAAAATTTGAAAACAGGCCAATGCAACACAAACTATTCCTAAATCTAAAGAAAAGTAAACTAATAGCATTTTCACCTTCAACCCACCAATTAGATTACTATGACTTAAAATATTATCAGTCAATGAACTAGATCTGAGCTAACAAAGAATGCAAAACAATTGGGTATAATAACTGACCATAAATTAAGATTTGATCAGCACATCCAATATGCAGTTAAAAAACAGCCATAAACTAGGATGTCTCTAAAAAATCAAGCCATTTTTTTATTAGAGAGTGCATATAAAACCACAGCTTAAATGCTTCATCACTTTTGACTAATGTACAGTCCTTTCAGCTATCCAAACTGGAGTAAACTTATAAAAATTACTGGCACCTACTACAGTTCCTTAACTAGCTGGCACTACCAAATTTATTGGCCTGCACTCGCATTAAGACTACCCACAACATCCTCTGTAGCCCAGATATATGTCCTGCCATCAGCTAGTAATTAAACTGGTATTCACCCCACAGTGAACTGTGTTCACTGAACCATCACTTAGTGTTTACTGAGAAATCTAAAAATGCATTCCTAATCTGTGGAACCCTCTCCCAACAAACATTAGAAATATCTCATAGGTTCATAGATTAGTACTAGGCTAACTGCCTATGTGGACCATTTTAAGCCTAGCCAATTACCCTGTGTGAGAATTAAACCCTGCACCTTGTGTTTTTAAGGTAAACACCTTAACCATTATGCCACCCTCCCACCCTCATCTCATCTACAATTTAAAATCTCATTGAAAATGTAAATTATTAACAAAATGGCCCTACACTTTTAACACCATCCTTTACTAAGCCCAGCTTTTTACTCTGAGTTTATCCCATCTATATTTTAAAATCTCATTGAAATTATATATTTTAACGTAACAGTACTGCTCTTGTATCAACACCATTAATACTCTCCCATGCAGCAAAATCAAATAAGGATCATAACATTCTCATACTGTTCATACTATTTACAGGTTTCAAGATGAATAACTGTTTGGATAAAATATGCATGTGACTTATCTGCTGTCTTACTGCCATCATTTCAGTGTGAATCTATACATAAACTGTAAAATAATGCTGAATGTTCTATAGATATATGCCACTTTGGCTTACTGTAAACACTAAACAGTGTCTTTCACATAGTGATCACCCACTAAATTATATGAACCTCAATGTTATACAGCATATTTTTATTTCTTAGCTCATGGCAATTATATTTGCTTTTCTCCACGGTCCTCCACAGAAAAAGGACATTGATCTGTCAGACTTTCTTGGTAATCAAAGGCAAATGCACACATACATACATACATACATACATACATACTTATATACACACACATACATACATACATACATACACACATACATACATATTTATATACATACACACATACATACATACATACATACACACATACATACATACATACTTATATACACATATACATACACACATACATACATACATACATACACACACATACATACATACATACACACATACACACATACATACATACACACATGCACACATACATACATACATACATACATACACACATACATACATACATACATACTTATATACATACACGCAAATGAACAAGGAGTAGTACCCTCCCACCTTCTATAGCTGTTTTCCCACCCACGGAATTTCAGGATCTCCCAACAATTTCCATAGCCTTCTCACAATGATTTTACAAATATAAGTCATATGGCATAAATGTATAAAAGTTCCATATCAGTTTCTATTGAAAATATATCACTCCCTTCCTCCCAGTGTGTATCATGTCCCTGGATTTCATCTGCTAAGAAGCATTACTTTGTAGTTCTTCGCTTTTAGTTAAGATTATCATTGCTGTAACTTTACCATGTCATTTTCCATTCTATTTAGTATGCCCTGTGGATCAACTCTGTTGCAGATCTTGCGTCCCTTATACAAAAACTGCAAACCTTTCCCACCATTCCTTGTGTACTGTCACTTACTTTCAAAATCTATGACTTGCTATGCAGCCAGTGTTTTACCCTTGTACAATGTTTCCTTTTTAAAGGTGTGCTGCCACATCAAATACGATGTATCTGTTAAAGTCTACACAATTTGTTAATACTTCTATTGTGAAGGGTGGGCTATATGCTTTTCTGGAATAATACTGGTGGACATTCACATCTCTGCTCAGGTTTAATGTCTTGCCAGTCAAGAGAAAAAAAATGAAAAACTCATGTGGTGGGGGAACTCCTTTTAGATTCCATGCAGCTTCTTGTTCTGTGTTTCATCTGCCTCTATGTACTTGATAGTTCTTTCTTTCAGGAATTATTCCATCATTTTTTTAATCATTGACTAAAATTAACATGCTTTTGGTTTTCTGCTTCAGTCTTGCATCTTCTAAACAAATGATATTCACCCACAAGATTTAATATGTGAGATGGGCATAATATATGCACCATATATAGCTAGCATTTTGAAGAAGTCTTATTATAAATTTACCCTAATATGGACTAGATTGGTCAAATACCAACATAGACATCTACCAGACGGTTATGTGAGACTGATTTCTCAGTGCCTCATTATAGCTATGATGGTAGCCCACACCTTCCTCAGAAACTTCAAAGTTATCAGAGCCTTTGTGACCAATATAGCCTAGTCTCACATTTTACCAGCAGTAAAACATAACCCCCTTCCTGCATGGGTAATATTTGGACGTTACAATTTAGTGGAACATGTGAAAGCCATAAAGTGACAAAAGTGCATTGCATTCTGAATTTCAGCTTCTGCTAATATGTTACTTGATGCAGCTTTTAGTTACAGCTGGAATAAATCCAGGAATGCAAGCCATATCAGTTTGATAGAAAACAAATTAAACTCAAGCATTCCTTGCATCTTTATGCAGGAAATTATGCACTAAAAACGGTTGTATGTTTGGCTTTGATTAGGCACATTAATAACTTGTAAGGTACATTAATGCTGCACACAGAAAGATTCAGTGCTTGGCTCTAAATTTGAAACATGGATGTATACATACATATACTCCACATCAAACCTTTATTTTGTGACAGTTACAGTTGCAGTAATGATATTGCTGCAGCCTAATAAACTGACAAGACAGATATGGCTGCCACACTCAGTCAGTCATAATAAGGTGCTTCCAAACGGAATAAAAACAGGTGCATGGTTACTGATTTTGGCTCTGAATAAAATACCTATTGGTATTATGTAGTGCTGACCTTTGAGATAAGCTAGTCATTAATATGGGAAGTTGCAAAAAATCACATAGTGCTGAACATTTGAGATGACTGTAAATATTTTGAGTGTACTTTTTTTCTTGCCAGTGCTCTGTCCGACATCAGCACAAATGTGGGACATTTTCTCTGGACTTGCATGCTTGTGAGTGATCAAGGCAAACCGGTTCAGGAAAAACAACATATATGCAAATTAAACAAAACTTCTATATGCTCTTTTGTTAAATATTGATACTTCTGTTCCAGCTTCTATAATAGTAAAATCATTTGATGACAATAATAACAAATCAGCCTCTCTTCCATAACATTATTTGCATTACCTCACTGAAAGCATATCATTAGTTACTGTACTAATACAGATCAGTCAAGGAATCCAATTCCAAAAGACGTGTAAGTGACCTGCTCTAGTATACACCTGCCCCAATTCCAAAAGACGTGGTCTTTCTGTAAATGCCTTACTCTGGTGTAAGCCTTTTTCAATTCCATAAGAGTTGCTCATGGTGTAAGTGACTTATTCTGGTGTAAGCCTGCTTTATAGTCTCTTACACTGAGAACAAGTCATTTGGAATGTGGCCCATAGCATTATCTTAATTGGTAGGCTACTGCTGTCCGTTTTCAATAACTGTATTCAAGCTGTCAAGAATAAAAGTATAAATAACACATACCAGAAACATATGGGACATAAGGATTTCAGACATAAATGTTACATACATTGGCTTATGATGGCAATAAAAAAAATAAAACATGAATCAAAATTCAAAAATCAAAACTAATCATGAAACCAGTTTGGCAACTTCAGACAGCATTAAGAATTCAGGGCACATTCAAAGACTTGTTAATGGGAAGCAGTCAGGGCCAATCGGTGAAACTACTCCACTGATTTGTATCTGGCTGCTGACGCTGCTTATATGCCCTTCTCCTGTCTGCCACCACAATATTTTGATGTGACTCCCTTTATGAAGATTTTTTAAGCACTTAGCAAATCTTGACATCTTCCTGTTGCACCAGTGTCTGTTTTACCTAAATGAACTCCAAAATATTATTACGTAAAGAATGGGTTGTTGACAGATGCTTCCAACCATGTATCAGCCTGCCTTGATATTATAGTTTTGTGTGTTTGGATTCAACTGATTTTTACTCATTTCAGTTTTACAAGAAATATTTTTCACCATGAGCTCCCTGACTTCTTCAACCAGTATATTTTCCCAAGCTCAACCATTTGAATTTTGAATTAGAAATTGATATTCAGCTATTTATCCCCCTGCAACCATGCTTTTAGGTATAGCTTTTCCACTTACCATAGGATGTGGTCACATCTTGCACACTCACACTTAGATGGGATCCATGGATGTTTAGTGCAGTGTTCAGCACAAATTAGCATGGGTAGTGGCAATGTATGTGGCCAAAAGACAATAGTACAGCTAGGGTGAGGTGAAGAGGGGCAACTGCCAGAGGAACAATATGTTATGTGTTTTGAACAGCCATTCAATCTATCATCCTGATTTCCCATTGCTCCTGATCATTTTTAGTTTAATACTGGCTTTTACCACATTTCCAATCAAACCTGAGAGCAGGATATAAACCACAGTGACTGCTTGCTACACTTTTAGTTGATAAGAAGAAAAGATTTTCCTTTTTTTTTAACTAAATGTGATAAATGTGAGGAAGGTGAGTTGAGTGCAGGTACAGAGACAGGAGCTGATTGGCTCCTGCATTTCAGGTGTCCCGATACATTCTTCCACTGAAGAGGTCAGGCAGGATGGAGAGGGCATGTAGCTATCTAAGAACTGAGGGGGTGGGGCACTAATTTGTGGAACCAGCAAAGGGCTCCGGTTGTGTCAGCTATGCCTCTACTAAAACATGTACAGCACAAAGTGGAAAATGATGCGGTATGTATCTCATGCTAATGAGTGCATAATTTCATGGAAATGAGGAACACCATGCAAAATGAAACTCATACCTTTCAACTGTATAGATTTTCACAGAATGTCCTGATTTTTGCCTAATATTTTGATCCATTTTTCATAAAATTGTGGTTTTGTGGTTTTCTGGCAAATTAGTGGTAAATCATTAAAGAATGATGTTAGAAAATAATGACAGACATTTGAGTTTCAGACTTCATACCCTTCAGAAAATGTATGCTAATGCAAAACTTGTTATTGTATCAAATTTTGAAGTTTGTAAGTGGAATATTTAAAAAATATTCATATTTTTGGGCCTTTGTCCCACTTTTATTTATACCTTTGTCCAGATTTCTTGCTCTAAGAGGTTGAGAGGTATGATGTGTATGCAAATGATAACCCCCATAATGGCAGATAGATTTAGAAACATATTGACTGGGTGCAGTATTGCACACCTCTTTTTTACACCTAGTATCATGGTCTACATAAGGAGAGTGCTGCTTGAATCAGCAGCACTTGTTAATGGCCACCACTGCAGCTAGTGCCTGTAATGTTGCATGACCTGGTCATCCCCACCAACAGAAGAGATACAGAGAGTGAATAGCAGATTACACACCATTTATGTGTGGACAGAGAGATAGTAAGGGAACTTGCACAACTTTGCTGCCCATAAATATAAATGAGAGGGATACATGGCATGCCCATTTCTATCGATACTAAGGCATGTGTAGTTTTAACCATCCTAGGCAGAGGGAACTTTGCTGCTCATAAATATAACTGAGAGGAGTACATGGTATGCCCATTCCTACTAATAATAAGACCTGTGCAGCTTTAACCATCGTAGACAGTGGGACGTTTCAGTGACCTACTGGGGACACATTAGGGATATTACAATTGTCAGGTTCATGAATTCTGAACCATATCCTCAATATTATGCTGCAGCATGTGGAGGACCATATCTGGATCACTAGGACTGCAAGAGAGAGAACTAACACCCAGAGGGTATTTTACCACACTGTCCATTTGTCTGCTATCCTGGGAACCATAGCTTGCACACGCATTGCCATTAAGGTCCCACCAGGTCCAAAGGGACTGCAATGCATTAACAGGAATTACTTTACCTCTGCTAGCTGCTAGGTTGTCTGTATTGTGCAGGGAATTATTTTAATGTGTCCTTATGTCACCTAGGCAGTTCCTATATTTCTCAAATCTGGCCCATGTCCAACTTTTGTCATAGAATTTAATGAAGAGACTTTCTACCAGGTTATCTAGTTAGCAGGTACACATATAGTTTAGATACATAGGTCTTTATGCAGATGTTCCATGCAAACAGGGAGTAGTCCATATATAATATATTGTTTGCCACATGTTGCAGGAAATGTGAGATATTCTGTATAACTCACTCTTCCGCAAATTTCATACCATGCAGGAGATAATGCACCATATGTCAAAACATGTAATATAACAGACTGGATATTCAGCCTACTCAAGGGAGACTTCCATTGCTTATCTACATCTACAGAGGTAGTGCAATAAGTCCATAAATATACAACAAGATTTTGGATGTATGTGCCATGTTGGAGTGGCAGGTGAACATCTTGTCGGGACCTTCCATACCATTTGTACCAGCACTGGAAAGACAAGGTGGAGAGGCAGGTGAGGAATATGTGCAGCAGTTCTACAGTTTAGGCAGAGGTGGGCAAAGTATATTGCAGCACTGTCAGAGTATACAAGTGTGGGCTGTGATAAACACAACATACAGCAAAATGATACATGTGCTATCATACCCATGTTATGTAGGCCAGTGCATGGATGGTAGCACTGTGCATCAGACATCACCACTCCCATACATGTTATGAGTAGTCAGGACATGGTCTTCACCACTTGTACAGCTTGGGGGGACAAAGTTACATGTCAGTGCAAGACTATGATATTGGGGTATGGTCATGGGAGGTGAATGTGGTAGCCACACAATCTAGGAAGTTGTGAGAAGTCAGAGATTGTCTCCTCCAGTGGTGGCATCAAGTTGCCATGACATGACCATTGGTTTTGTCCATTATGTCATCTTGCAGTGTTGGGGCTTGATGTGGTCCAGGGCAGGGAGGTGTAGAGTTAAACTATCACGAATGTTCACCCTGATAAGGCATACCATGTATATTGATTCTGATGACCATCATTGCCCATAAATTGGTTGTAAACCATAAATAGGAGTGGCGGCTGTTTACCCAAAGCCAACGGGGAAGGGATACAACTATGTAAATATGCATGTGCAACCTGATAAGGCTTTCCAGGTACTCAGCTTGAGGACTGCCACACCTCACAATTTGTAAGATGCCCAGAAGTAGGCATGATAGGCTGAGTACCCAAAAAAGTCAGTGATGCTGTCTTCCCAACTTGTCTATGTAGTTTGATTTGGGATGATCTGCATCTGACCTCCCCATGTTTAGTCCCTCTCATGGACATAGAAATCATGGTCTCTGGAGATAGACTAGAGGACAGTTGCAGTGTTTCATATGGAGGCATAAGCAGCTGTAGTAGCTCCCTGTGCCTGTACTTCATGTCAGTATGCATTTATTACCTACTATCCTGGATTCCATACAGCACACTCACCAATGTCACAGTGCTGCAGATAACAGATAATCATGCCTGGATTACTAACTTGCACATCTGCTGGTTAAAGACATGTTATCGATGGTCTCGGAGTAGTGATGATGCCTGATCTCCCATATCTATCCTATACGGTGAGACTGCATATCCCTAGGCTATATACATTTCAGATGATGTGTGTGTGTGTGTATGTGTGCGTGTGCATGTGTGCGTGTGTGCGTGTGTGTGTGTGTGTGTGTGTGTGTGTGTGTGTGTGTGTGTGTGTGTGTGTGTGTGTGTGCGTGTGTGTGTCCCGGGACACAGGTGACGACCCTGAGGAGCTTTCAGGTAGATGATTTCTGTCATGCTCTGTTGAGGCTGTTTGCTCAATCTGCACCTCTACAGGGTCCTCTGTAATGGGGATGTGGGTGATCCTGCCCCCTACAGTGTCACAGACAGTACTACTGTGTCATCAGACCATGATTCTGGAATGCTGATATCATCAGTAGCCACAGCTGTTCTGCAGACATCTGACCTATGTTGTCCTACTGTGCTGGACACTCCACCAGTCAACCCTATGAATGTAGGAGCATACATGATAATACAGTCTGCCCACAAACATATGCACCCTATAACCTCTTATAGCATATGCGGTACTACACATCAAGATGCAGCTATAGCATATTTTGACATACATAATTTATCAAGCCTATTGTTGCAGTTACAGACCAAAGGTATCAAGAAACACAGAAATGCAGTTAGGTCTTGGTCAGTCCAACCCTTCAAATATACTGATCTATGCTATACTGTACTTTAATGGACATTACTAACCTGGTGCATACCTAACTGACACACAGATGATTGGTATAGCCCATTTAGCCCAAATTACACATATAAGCCACCCAGCCACCTCAAGATATGAAAGACTGCTTCCCCAGCTGGCAGATGATGTGAAAAACTCATCACCTTCAGTGAGGTGCTTAAGTGCTGCTCATTCACTCCTGTGATGGACCTGTCTGTCACAATGTCACATGGCTTTTCTTTTACATGGAGCATTACATCAGTAATTCTTTGTCAGACTTGTCACAGAGACCTATTATAGCCATCCACAACATCCCCATCCTGCACCAGTCCCTGCCAAATCTAGTCCCAGTACTGTCTGCTCATGACACCTTTGCCCATGAGGGCATGGCAAATGTATGGAGGTTTCAGTGGCACTTTGTTCTCCTGGGTAGCGAATTGTCTGGCTATTGCCTCCTTATGCTGGTACATGTACTTTTGTGGTCAAAATCTGTCAGAGAATGGGTGTGCACAATATGGCTACTCCTTTATGCTCCTGTTTATCAGCCACAGCTGGTTATATGTACTGTCCCCCTCCCCAGATTTCTGTATTATACTCCAGGCCACAACTGCCCATTCCGTTTATGCACCCATTTTAGAACTGCAGTTAGTAATATATGCAGCCTCCCTACCATCCCCATTTTCTGTACTGTACCCTTAGACACAGTTATTCTCCATCCCTTTATGTTCCTGTTATCTACTATCAGCTGTAGTTATTTGCATAAAGAGGCTTCCCCCAGTTTTATACAGTAGCTAAATCTCAACATGTTGACCTTGAACCCCAACTCCTATGGATCAAGTGCTTCACAAGGTAGCCATTGTACTTGGATGCCCCAGGCAGATGGTGCAGTGGCATGTCAATGTCATGGCTTCCCACTTTCATGTATATCACAACATCTGTGTGAGTGTGACATCCACCACAGGGTTTGTTGCTCTTCATGAGGTGCTTTACTAGGCAAGGCACCTTTTATAGGTCTGCATATCCTTCCTTAGCTCTGTAAAACTGCAATTCTACAGATCTGTCACTGAAAATTTTCTGTTCCAGACTTGTATGGTAATGAGTAATGTTGTACAAAATAGTTCTGATCCTTTATACCACACTGAGCAGAGCCGACTAACATGGTGGTTATGTTAAGGTTACTTGTTGATGCCACTTCTGAATTTCTGCCATAGTGTTTTGTGCTAGTCAGACATCCTCGTGTTAACAACACATGTCATGGTAAGCACAAGGCATATAACCAGTAAGTTTGAGCATATAGCATATGTATATCCGTAGCACCACTGTGTGGTATTATATCTATTTTTAGTACCACAGTGCAGCACTAGGGAGATACATCTATTTTGATTCAGCTACACTAGCCAACTTCCTTGTGATGTATATTGTGCCATTCATATCACCTGTTGTGACATTATGCCAGCCATCAAGCAGCGTAACACTGCTTCTGTCATTATCACTATGCTTTTCTTAATTAAGTAGGCCTTTGCTTGGACTCCAGTGATATTCAATGCCTAATATTTGTCTCATTAACTATGCGATTCTTCACTCATCGACACCATTGAAAACTAGTGTTGCGCAGGCACGAGACACTTTATGAAGCCCAGTCTTAAAGTACAAGTATGTTTTTGGTCCATGTTGGCAAACAGTTTTAATTTTTTGAGGGGTGTGGGGAAATACACAAAGAATTTAAAATGAACATTATTCATTTATTTATTTGTAGTTTGTTTGCCAGGATGGTCCACTGGGCCACAAGAAACCCAGTTTCAATGGAGTCCTGGGTAGAAAAGCTCCAGAAAAAATACAAATTACAGATTGCACATAGGAATTACAGTTTGCACATAGGAATTCTAGTTACAGATTTCAAAAATAAGATATACAAAGTATACATATTAAGTAAGCCTGACAAAGTAAACAGATCATATTAGTTATTAGTACAATGCCAACATTTTTTTTTTTTTTTACAATTTTGTAATTGTTGTAGTTAGAACTAACTAACTAACATTAGTGACATATAGTGACTATATTTAGTTTCAGAAGAGGACATATTTGTTTCTGTCAGTGCCCTGAACATACAAATGTGATATTCAGTATAACTGACATCTGTAAAATCCACTTTAGTGGTTTGTTTTACACTAGATCTATATCTCAGATGACAGTTTGCTTCATAGTAGATATTTCTATTGAACTTTAGCAGTAGTGATCATCAAGTACACTATCTCCCAAACATTTACTGAAGAGAGAGACCTGGGAAAGTTTTGTTCAGCCTTCCTAAATCTCCAGTGTTATTTACCAGAACTGCAAAAGTTGCAAAAGTCTGCTTTTACAGAATAAGTAAAAATAGAAAGCTTCCTGATCTACTCAAGTCATTATGGAAAATATTAACAGCCCCTGGAGATGCAAAATAATCATGGACTTTGGTTGCAGCACATAACTATAAGGCAACCCAAACCCTAAATGTATTTAATGTGCCATTAGTTATTTGTACAATTGTACTTCTGTCTTATTATTCCATTAGAAAATGTTTTATTAATTACCATCACACATCTTTCTCATCTAACATTATAATGTAAATTTATTTATTTATTTATTTTATTTTATTTTATATTTGTTGACCGGGATAGTCCGACTGGATACATGTCCATTTTCAGTGGAGGCCCGGGGAGAAAAGCTCCAAGATAATAATACACATTGAACATTTAGTAAATGCTAGTTTCAAGCAGATTATAGTCATAAGCAATACCAGCATTTAGCACATATAGTACGTATTATAAAACACTTTACAAAACATAACATAATTTTCAAAGTTAAACATACATAACATTACATTCAGGTTTAAGACACATTGAGCAGCAGTTATACAATTGACCCTTTCTGAAATGGAGTGATAGAAAAAAGTTAGAAGTAGTTGAAGGTAAGGCACCTAAGAAATAGAGAGGTCACTAGTTGGGGTTAGTGCAAGGACATAACCAATGAGTTTTGAAGTATTTCTTGAGTTTGTTTTTGAATTGAGCTAGTGAGGGTTCTAGGGTCAAGTCAGCTGGGAGTCTGTTCCATATCTTTCCAACAGAGTTGGCAAACAGAGAGTCCCCAGCTGAGTAGTTGGATTTGAATGTTTGAACTAGGAGTCTAGTGGATGATAGCAGTGGCCGGGTGCTGGTGTAAGGGCTGATAATATTTTTTAGTGCAGGTGTATTTTCTGGTTGGTAAAGGACTTTATGTGCCACTATTAGCTGGTTGAACTGCAGTAGGCTTGGCAGTTCAAGCCATCCTAGGTGATTTAGGTTGTGACAGTGGTGTGTCCGGTAGGCTGTGCCAGTAGTAAATCTGGCAATGTGGTTATAGCAGGATGATAGTTTATTAAGATCTGTTTTGTTTAAGTTGGAGAATAGAGGTGAGGCATAGAGAAGAGATGATAGCAGATGGGAACGGGCAATTGCAGTTCTAGCAAGTGGGGTAAGGAAAGATTTGATTCTGTAAAGACAGCCAAGTTTTTTATTAATGGTTTTGATAGTTTGACTGATATGCGCATAAAACTTCAGGTTGTTATCAACTATTTAGTTTGGGCTTCTGGGGAAATGATAGTGCCATTGTTAGCAGTTATGCTGATGGCTGGCAGGGGGGCCCTGCATGTGGGGGTGAAGAGGAGCAACTTAGTTTTGTTGGGGTTTAGGATTAGATGCTGATTGGAGAGCCATTTTTCCATTGTATTGAAGGTAATTTGGGTTAATGTGAATAAAGTAGCTGGTGAGGTGTCAGAACAAATCAAGGCGGAGTCATCCACATATTATATGCAGGTAGCATCTGGGATGACTAAATGAAGGTCGTTGATAAAGATGGAGAAAAGAAGGGGTCCTAGTATCGAGCCCTGGGGGACTCCTAATGTGATGGGCAGGCAAGATGATAGCTTGTTCTGTCATAGGACTGCCTGTTGCCTGCCCTTCAGGTAAGATTGAAACCATTGGAGTGCATGGTTGTTTAAGTAGAAGGCCTTCAAGGTATTTATAAGCATTTTGTGGTCAACCATGTCAAAAGCCTTAAATAGATCTAGAAAGAATGCTGAGGATAGTTTGTTATTATTGCAGATGTAGTTAATGACATTAGAGAAAGAGAGGAGGGCAGATGTAGTACTGTGGTGTGGCTTAAAGCCATGCTGAAAGTTGGACAACAGCTTGTTCTGTGTGAGGTAGTGCATGAGGTGTATGTGTACACACTTCTCCATAATTTTAGCTAGAGGTGACAGAATAGCTATGGGTCTAAAGTTTGACAGTTCAGTGGAACTACCTCCTTTATGGAGAGGTATGACATGGGAGATTTCCCATATAGTGGGTACAGTAGCTTCAGATATAGCTCTGTTGCTCAAGATAGAGATAGAGATAAATTGTGCATTGTAAATCTAGAAAAAAACTCTTTGAACTAGAACAAGAAGACAGTTTTACATAACTGTCTACTCATACTGTAAAATACATTTTTTTAATTATTAATATTTGTCTATACTGAACAAGCAGTGTAAACATGTTGCAGTTGATCAAAAACTCAAACATTCCACAAACTACTAGTTAATAATTCCTTGGAATGCATCTCCATGCTAAAGACTTTAAAACATATTATTTAAAAACTTTTAATAAATATTAACAAGATTAAGCACTTTTATCAAAAAATATCTACATCAGAGCCATGCTAAGAATCATTGCCAGGTCTCAGAAAAACGGAATACTGTGAGAGATGTCACTCTCAGTCTTAGCATATTAGGTCTGCACTTTCACTCATTTGGTCTCTCTACTTTAGGACTCCACTAACATGTCTCAGAGCATCAAATGGTGACCGACAAACTGATATAGATATTATTTGTAAAATATTCTGAAAATGTATTTTAAAATATAAGATAAAAGATTAGTTTGACTGTTGGTAATGACTTTCTAAGTGAACAATGTGATAGTCTTAACCTTATCTAATTTCATCATAACCTTTAAGGCACTGCTCATGTTTTCTACTGAATTAGGTATGGTAGTAAACTTTATATAACAATTAAGGGAATAAAAGTAAATAAATTCAACATCAATTAACATCTCAGAGTAACACTGTCAATGTCGGAAGGCAATAATCTCAATGTTGGCTAGATAAAGGAGTGGCAGTTCTGGCAAAGACTTGACAATATTATAGTTTCTATGCAGATGATAGATAAGCTATCATCTTGAGTACTGTATCCATTCACAGAGACCCTACCCATGTAAAGATAATGAGAGGCAGAAGCCAGTACAACCTAGCCTTACCAAAATTATAAAAACTTACATGCTAGGTCTGGTACAGATTAACTCTGGGAACCAAACACCTTTTCAAGGGGCGGGGTGCACAACAGGATATATATATATATATCTTTGCGTGTGTGTGTGTGTGTGTGTGTGTGTGTGTGTGTGTGTGTGTGTGTGCGTGTGTGTGTGTATAGCTGAAGTGGAAGAGGGTTTTTTTTGTCGAGCTACAGCAGTAGATTTCTAGAATGATTTATCAGTGGATGATCAAAATGAGAAAAACGGATTTTCATTATGTTTTGTCATAAGGGTTTATTGAAACTGCATTTATTTGTACTGTGTGGGACTGGGGTGCACATCAGTGGGGGGATGTCACTTTCCATATGTTCATGGCTAGTTACTAGGCATGCACTACAGGAGACCATTAGTCAGCCTTGCCCAAATTCTCAATTGTTCTGAAACACCATCTTTTTAAGTGAGTTGTTTTTACCACTTTTTTATCTTTCACTGAACTTCTGAGCTGCGTTTCATGATTAAAAAAAAAAAATCAGCGAAAAGTAACAGGATATAGTGATTCAATATAACATAGGTAATGTTCCTTGAAGAGATAACACGAGGACTGTAATGTGAGCTAGAATCCTGTATGTTAGCTGATCAAGGATTCACTAGGAAATGTGCAGGTGAAACTGAAATGGCGTGGTTTTCATTCTATTTATTACAATTTGCTTCTCTGTAGAGTGAAGTTTACTATCTCATGACAGGAATTTACTTTTCATAACTTCTATTAATTTTATATTCTAGAAGTCCCATTCGCCCTTTACAGATTTAAAAAAGTAGCTTTAAATTAGTTACTAACAAATGTTTGCATTTCTTCACCCTCACAACCTTAAGGTCGGCAACCAGCAAAACATCACACCAAACAGAGACAGAGGGTGGCGTGTGTGTGTGTGTGTGTGTGTGTGTGTGTGTGTATGGAGACAGAAAACACATACACAGGAAAGTCTATATATGTACATGTCCAATTCTATACTGATTGAACTATGCTCACTCTGTCTTAAAACCTAATCGAAAAAATGATCCAATACATATAATCTAAAACTGCTGTAGCGCGACCCTATATTTTAGGGTACTAAAAATTTATAAACATGTGGGGACCCACATACTTACAGCAAAGCTAACAAACTAGCACTTATTATGGGGCTTAGCATCCCCCAACCCATGACTTACTTAAAAATCTGTTAAAAAAATAAATAAAATAAAATCAATGATCACAAAATTACACGCTTTCCTTACTGCTAGTATTATTAAAAAGGTGTGTGTAGTCTAGGCTACGATTAGATGAAATTTGTATCACACCAATTATTGTTTCAGCCAGCTGTGGTTAGATAACATGAATATTAGACAAAATGACATCCATGTGGCCATGCCCACACAGGAAGAAAGAGCACAAAATGACATCCATGTGCCCATGCCCAGACAGGAAAAAGAGTACAAAATGACATCCATGTGCCCATGCCCACACAGGAAGAAAGAGCACAAAATGACATCCATGTGCCCATGCCCACACAGGAAGAAAGAGCACAAAATGACATCCATGTGCCCATGTCCACACAGGAAGAAAGAGTACAAAATGACATCCATGTGCCCATGCCCACACAGGAAGAAAGAGCACAAAATGACATCCATGTGCCCATGCCCACACAGGAAGAAAGAACACAAAATGACATCCATGTGCCCATGCCCACACAGGAAGAAAGAGTACAAAATGACATCCATGTGCCCATGCCCACACAGGAAGAAAGAGCACAAAATGACATCCATGTGCCCATGCCCACACAGGAAGAAAGAGCACAAAATGACATCCATGTGCCCATGCCCACACAGGAAGAAAGAGCACAAAATGACATGCACGTGCCCATGTCCACACAGGAAGAAAGAGCACAAAATGACATCCATGTGCCCATGCCCACACAGGAAGAAAGAGCACAAAATGACATCCATGTGCCCATGCCCACACAGGAAGAAAGAGCACAAAATGACATCCATGTGCCCATGCCCACACAGGAAGAAAGAGCACAAAATGACATCCATGTGCCCATGCCCACACAGGAAGAAAGAGGACAAAATGACATCCATGTGCCCATGCCCACACATGAAGAAAGAGCACAAAATTACATCCATGTGCCCATGCCCACACAGGAAGAAAGAGCACAAAATGACACCCATGTGCCCATGCCCACACAAAAAGAAAGAGGGCAAAATGACATCCATGTGCCCATGCCCACACAGGAAGAAAGAGGACAAAATGACATCCATGTGCCCATGCCCACACAGGAAGAAAGAGCACAAAATGACATCCATGTGCCCATGCCCACACAGGAAGAAAGAGCACAAAATGACATCCATGTGCCCATGCCCACACAGGAAGAAAGAGCACAAATGACATCCATGTGCCCATGCCCACACAGGAAGAAAGAGTACAAAATGACATCCATGTGCCCATGCCCACACAGGAAGAAAGAGCACAAAATGACATCCATGTGCCCATGCCCACACAGGAAGAAAGAGTACAAAATGACATCCATGTGCCCATGCCCACACAGGAAGAAAGAGCACAAAATGACATCCATGTGCCCATGCCCACACAGGAAGAAAGAGCACAAAATGACATCCATGTGCCCATGCCCACACAGGAAGAAAGAACACAAAATGACATCCATGTGCCCATGCCCACACAGGAAGAAAGAGTACAAAATGACATCCATGTGCCCATGCCCACACAGGAAGAAAGAGCACAAAATGACATCCATGTGCCCATGCCCACACAGGAAGAAAGAGCACAAATGACATCCATGTGCCCATGCCCACACAGGAAGAAAGAGCACAAAATGACATCCATGTGCCCATGCCCACACAGGAAGAAAGAGCACAAAATGACATCCATGTGCCCATGCCCACACAGGAAGAAAGAGCACAAAATGACATCCATGTGCCCATGCCCACACAGGAAGAAAGAGCACAAAATGACATCCATGTGCCCATGCCCACACAGGAAGAAAGAGGACAAAATGACACCCATGTGCCCATGCCCACACAGGAAGAAAGAGCACAAAATGACATCCATGTGCCCATGCCCACACAGGAAGAAAGAGCACAAAATGACACCCATGTGCCCATGCCCACACAGGAAGAAAGAGGGCAAAATGACATCCATGTGCCCATGCCCACACAGGAAGAAAGAGGACAAAATGACATCCATGTGCCCATGCCCACACAGGAAGAAAGAGCACAAAATGACATCCATGTGCCCATGCCCACACAGGAAGAAAGAGCACAAAATGACATCCATGTGCCCATGCCCACACGGGAAGAAAGAGCACAAAATGACATCCATGTGCCCAGGCCCACACAGGAAGAAAGAGCACAAAATGACATCCATGTGCCCGTGCCCACACAGGAAGAAAGAGCACAAAATGACATCCATGTGCCCATGCCCACACAGGAAGAAAGAGTACAAAATGACATCCATGTGCCCATGCCCACACAGGAAGAAAGAGTACAAAATGACATCCATGTGCCCATGCCCACACAGGAAGAAAGAGTACAAAATGACATCCATGTGCCCATGCCCACACAGGAAGAAAGAGGACAAAATGACATCCATGTGCCCATGCCCACACAGGAAGAAAGAGCACAAAATGACATCCATGTGCCCATGCCCACACAGGAAGAAAGAGCACAAAATGACATCCATGTGCCCATGCCCACACGGGAAGAAAGAGCACAAAATGACATCCATGTGCCCATGCCCACACAGGAAGAAAGAGTACAAAATGACATCCATGTGCCCATGCCCACACAGGAAGAAAGAGCACAAAATGACATCCATGTGCCCATGCCCACACAGGAAGAAAGAGTACAAAATGACATCCATGTGCCCATGCCCACACAGGAAGAAAGAGTACAAAATGACATCCATGTGCCCATGCCCACACAGGAAGAAAGAGTACAAAATGACATCCATGTGCCCATGCCCACACAGGAAGAAAGAGCACAAAATGACATCCATGTGGCCATGCCCACACAGGAAGAAAGAGCACAAAATGACATCCATGTGCCCATGCCCACACAGGAAGAAAGAACACAAAATGACATCCATGTGCCCATGCCCACACAGGAAGAAAGAACACAAAATGACTTCCATGTGCCCATGCCCACACAGGAAGAAAGAGTACAAAATGACATCCATGTGCCCATGCCCACACAGGAAGAAAGAGCACAAAATGACATCCATGTGCCCATGCCCACACAGGAAGAAAGAGTACAAAATGACATCCATGTGCCCATGCCCACACAGGAAGAAAGAGCACAAAATGACATCCATGTGCCCATGCCCACACAGGAAGAAAGAGCACAAAATGACATCCATGTGCCCATGCCCACACAGGAAGAAAGAGGACAAAATGACATCCATGTGCCCATGCCCACACAGGAAGAAAGAGCACAAAATGACATCCATGTGCCCATGCCCGCACAGGAAGAAAGAGCACAAAATGACATCCATGTGCCCATGCCCACACAGGAAGAAAGAGCACAAAATGACATCCATGTGCCCATGCCCGCACAGGAAGAAAGAGGACAAAATGACATCCATGTGCCCATGCCCACACAGGAAGAAAGAGCACAAAATGACATCCATGTGCCCATGCCCACACAGGAAGAAAGAGGACAAAATGACATCCATGTGCCCATGCCCACACAGGAAGAAAGAGCACAAAATGACATCCATGTGCCCATGCCCACACAGGAAGAAAGAGTACAAAATGACATCCATGTGCCCATGCCCACACAGGAAGAAAGAGCACAAATGACATCCATGTGCCCATGCCCACACAGGAAGAAAGAGCACAAATGACATCCATGTGCCCATGCCCACACAGGAAGAAAGAGTACAAAATGACATCCATGTGCCCATGCCCACACAGGAAGAAAGAGTACAAAATGACATCCATGGGCCCATGCCCACACAGGAAGAAAGAGCACAAAATGACATCCATGTGCCCATGCCCACACAGGAAGAAAGAGCACAAAATGACATCCATGTGCCCATGCCCACACAGGAAGAAAGAGCACAAAATGACATCCATGTGCCCATGCCCACACAGGAAGAAAGAGTACAAAATGACATCCATGTGCCCATGCCCACACAGGAAGAAAGAGTACAAAATGACATCCATGTGCCCATGCCCACACAGGAAGAAAGAGCACAAAATGACATCCATGTGCCCATGCCCACACAGGAAGAAAGAGCACACAATGACATCCATGTGCCCATGTCCACACAGGAAGAAAGAGCACACAATGACATCCATGTGCCCATGCCCACACAGGAAGAAAGAGCACACAATGACATCCATGTGCCCATGCCCACACAGGAAGAAAGAGCACAAAATGACATCCATGTGCCCATGTCCACACAGGAAGAAAGAGTACAAAATGACATCCATGTGCCCATGCCCACACAGGAAGAAAGAGCACAAAATGACATCCATGTGCCCATGCCCACACAGGAAGAAAGAGCACAAAATGACATCCATGTGCCCATGCCCACACAGGAAGAAAGAACACAAAATGACATCCATGTGCCCATGCCCACACAGGAAGAAAGAGTACAAAATGACATCCATGTGCCCATGCCCACACAGGAAGAAAGAGCACAAAATGACATCCATGTGCCCATGCCCACACAGGAAGAAAGAGTACAAAATGACATCCATGTGCCCATGCCCACACAGGAAGAAAGAGCACAAAATGACATCCATGTGCCCATGCCCACACAGGAAGAAAGAGTACAAAATGACATCCATGTGCCCATGTCCACACAGGAAGAAAGAGCACAAAATGACATCCATGTGGCCATGCCCACACAGGAAGAAAGAGCACAAAATGACATCCATGTGCCCATGCCCACACAGGAAGAAAGAGCACAAAATGACATCCATGTGCCCATGTCCACACAGGAAGAAAGAGTACAAAATGACATCCATGTGCCCATGCCCACACAGGAAGAAAGAGCACAAAATGACATCCATGTGCCCATGCCCACACAGGAAGAAAGAGCACAAAATGACATCCATGTGCCCATGCCCACACAGGAAGAATGAGCACAAAATGACATCCATGTGCCCATGCCCACACAGGAAGAAAGAGTACAAAATGACATCCATGTGTCCATGCCCACACAGGAAGAAAGAGCACAAAATGACATCCATGTGCCCATGCCCACACAGGAAGAAAGAGTACAAAATGACATCCATGTGCCCATGCCCACACAGGAAGAAAGAGCACAAAATGACATCCATGTGCCCATGCCCACACAGGAAGAAAGAGTACAAAATGACATCCATGTGCCCATGTCCACACAGGAAGAAAGAGCCCAAAATGACATCCATGTGGCCATGCCCACACAGGAAGAAAGAGCACAAAATGACATCCATGTGCCCATGCCCACACAGGAAGAATGAGCACAAAATGACATCCATGTGCCCATGCCCACACAGGAAGAAAGAGCACAAAATGACATCCATGTGCCCATGCCCACACAGGAAGAATGAGCACAAAATGACATCCATGTGCCCATGCCCACACAGGAAGAAAGAGTACAAAATGACATCCATGTGCCCATGCCCACACAGGAAGAAAGAGCACAAAATGACATCCATGTGCCCATGCCCACACAGGAAGAAAGAGTACAAAATGACATCCATGTGCCCATGCCCACACAGGAAGAAAGAGCACAAAATGGCATCCATGTGCCCATGCCCACACAGGAAGAAAGAGAGAGAAAAAGAAAAAGATAAGCTGAAGATTAACAGACCTCCACAGCTGGGCTGTATTTAGGAGAAGCATTACATGGCAAGCTAGCATTGATAGTAAAGACAAACAGATACAAAAGGGACAGAAAGTGAAACAAAGAAAGATACAAAGGCAGGGTGTCATTACCACATACAGAAAGATAAAAACATAACTATACTGTCAGTATTGGGCTAGACTTTTTTTTAGTCTTTCAGGTGTAGACTATAAAAGGAACACAATTTATGAACATTTACCTGTCTGAAGGCCCAGGGTTACTCAATGTATCAGATCGGCATACTCCTAGGCATACAACCTCACCCATCTCAACCTTTCCTGTAGGCTCAGTGCTCTTCTCTGATTCATAGAAAAGAAGGGATTTGCCCAAACAACACCAACGCTTATGGAATTCTGGGTAAGAAATATAACATCGAGTCAGTGTGACAATGTCTATTATTTTTTTTTTTTTAGAAACAATTTATTAAGATGTATTTTCATCTCTTCCAATTATCTTTTGTCACACAGTTACATTTCGGCTACTACTTACCATCCTTATTTCTTTTTAATGTCCCAGATTTACTGATGGCAGTCGATTTATACAGGTATTCTCGTAGCAGAACAGGGTGAACAATTTCATCATAGACCCTAATTGTATCCACAGAATTTCCATCTGGTAATTCTAGATAGAAAATAAAAGATAAGACTCAGAAAAGGAAGCTAAATATAATACTTAAGATATCAAAGAGATGTGTGATCATAACAAATAAATAATAAAACTGAAAAATTGGTAACAACTGAACAAAAATAGAAGGACCATTAAAATGTGCAGCTATTTAATGACTTAGATCAAATATAAATCTTCAAGAAGGATACTTAGTATTACAAAATCAACAAGATTAAGCTATTTAATGCCAGCACCACACAAAGCTTTCATAGAAATGAACCACAGGAGATGTCACAGATCTAACATAACTGCTCAGTGTTGGTTTGTATACTTTTTATTTTAACACATTAGTTGATGAAAACTTTCACTGCACTTTAATTACTTTATTTACTTACAACAAAATTATTCTGTTTATTTATAAGATGGGATGTGCATTTGTTGAAGGTTGTGCGTCAGGGCTGGTAACCCGGTACGTAAAAATCCACTATCAATAATTAGCGGACCGGAGTTCCACTGTGGTGACCCCTAACCGCGAAAAGCCGAAAGTCACAAACAAATTTATAAGATGGGATGGCTAGATGTCCATGTATGCATGTGGCATTGGCTAAACAAAAAAGAAAGACAATGCTGGTTGACCAAAGTGTACTTGATGAAAGCCAGCATCATTCTGGTAGATTTCTTCTTTCACACTCTCCAAAGTGTTAAGAGTTTTAATTACTTTCATGGAATAACCTTGACCTGACTTAGGAATGGGGTCCATTCTGGCCACAGCATAAAAGAATAATACATTTTAGGAAAAATTTCAAAAATAGGTTATAGAATGAGATTAATTGGTTGCGTCCTAGCACCTAATCTGCTTTCAGAGTAATGTAAAACATGTTAAAGAACAGTACTTCTAATCTTTGCAGATGGCTTATGGTACCTGGTGATGGTCTCAATTCTTCGTCTGTGGAACAGCAGCTGTTATTAGCACTTGATCTTTTTTTTTTTTTTTTTTTTTTTGCAGAATACAGGACTTTGATTTGCCAAGAACCAGATCAGAGGCAACACAGATGAAACTGCAGCTGCTGACTTGTGAGGAATCAGTATCTGGTACTATACAAAGCCTATCCTTCCTTCTTGTCTTCAAGCTGCAAATGGACACAGTTAGCTTTATCAATATCTGCGCATCTGACTGTACCCTTTCCCATCATTCAACCCCCAGTACTGAAAAAGTCTCCTCCAATATTTTTACAAACTAAAAAACACACAATGTATTGAGATTACCCACCCATAAAACTAGGAAGGCTGTTCTTAAAATGCAGTGTTTAGTAAGCTTAATGTTATAGCACTGTCCTTCTCATAAAACACAGGGCTCCTTAAAATAAACCTTTAAAATATGTAGGTTTACTACCCTGGTAGACAGCAGGCAATATCATGCACAACACTAAATAATGCCAGGTGCATATCTATAAAAGAGATAGAGACTTTACTTTTTTCATAATTAAATTTTAAATTAGTATGCAGTTTGCTATTAAATTAAAAATATATACATTTCATTAGTAGATATAATGTGATGTACTCCCCCCCAGCTTGCTATGCCCAGTACCCCAAGTATCCCTGTCCCATAGTTTGTGATATGACAATGGAATACACAGGAAAGATCCTACAAATCTATGCACCTTTCTATCCACCCACCCCCATCTCTAAATATAATATCTCCAAGGCCACAATGAGAAGGAAAAAAGTTTGAAAAAAGTGACATACTTCCCTTTTCTCTGAGTATTTGCAACCATAGACTCATTATATTTAGAAATCAGGGGTGTGGGGACATGTCTCCCAGATTGTAGGAGGCTGATATGGGTAGTACACTGTTATTCTGTTTTTTCTGATTCACTGCAATGATTGGTGAATGTTGTGGTAAGACAGTGGGATTGGGAAACTGGGCTGTAGGAAGGTCATAGTTAAGAAGTGCAGGTAGGTTCAAATTTGAGTTTATTATGGTGCTCATTTACTTAATCACTTTATAATAACAATAATGTTGGAGAATGTGATGTAACAGATAAAACTAAAATAGTAATAATAATAAAAATTTGTAAAACTGAATTTAATTTGTATGGACAAGTTCTCAAGGAGCACAAAAGACAGCAAACAGCATAACAGCAAAACACAATTAATTACTAGCATTGTTACAGTGTATAAATATTAAAATACTGACATTTTTAGGCCTAGTTAAGTAAACCTGTAAGTGCAAATAAATCCAAATAAGGTATAATGAAGTTTCAAGGCAATAGTACTAACTAATAGGCTTACACCGGTGCTGATGGTCACACAAAGTAACTGCACCAATGAACAACAGCCACTAAAACTTTGCATGGAGTCTTAACAGTCCTTCACAGAGACCATGAACATTTTGTAACAGGCAAAGTAAAAAAAAATGAAATAGTTTGACTTCACCCTCACCCGATAGCAGCGGATTAATCCCAGAGGGTGCCAATCCTAAAAATACACAGTTTAAGATATACTAACAAGAAACCAAAATAAACAAGTCACAGAAAGACAAATAAATCCAAACTGCTACAGTCTCAGACTTATCACAAATATTCAGTTTTGGCACCTCTTCAAACATAAAGCCATTTTACTAAATGCCAATGGCACTTTATGTTCAATTACTATCAGTAGAGCATGTCAAATATTCACTGGTCACAACTGTCAACAAGCAACATCCCATCAAGCAATAAGCCATGTCTTACAATTTCAATGAATTTAGCAAATGGAAAAAGAACAGTGCAGGCAAGTTTTCACTGAAAACCAAAAAGAGTAGCCTATAGTCGGGCAGTCATCATCACCATTTTGAGGCCATCTCTATGGACTAGAACCCGAACCCTGATTACATACTAGGTGATCTAATTACAGGGTAGCACACTATAAAATGAATATCATTCACACAAATTATACCCAAAAAGGAAAACAAAATTCAAAGCCTGTCTCCACTGTCTGAAACCCACATATAGAAACTAAACAGCTCAATTAAGCTCTCTACTTTTGTCATTTTCAACAACATATCTTTTATCAGAACCATACCTGACTTATCTAGTGTCTGGTGCCAGTCCCTGATCTGGTGCCCCATCCTCAGCTCTTCAAGTGAAGAGCAAAAAAAAAGTCTACTCCTTTAATCTAGCACTCGAACCAGATCCCCATCCATCCACCCAAAATCCAAATGCTAAGCCTTGCTACAGCTTACCACACACACACACAAACAAAGTGCTTCAGTACATTTCCATACTAGCATTTAAAAATGCCAGTATAGAAACTGCACTTCCTGATCTTGCCCCTAACACCTTGCACCCAGGCTGGCTTCTCCCTTCACCCCATCTTTACTTTATTTCTTTTTCCTATCGTCTTCTACCCTTGAACTTTAAAAGATCAGAATGGATTACCACAGGAAAAAAATAAAGTAAAACACAACAACATAAAACAATTTCACTTTATTGAATAAATAAAATTTTGAGTCCTTTCATAACTAGTACTCCATTGGGCGATTACATTTAAGTTTATGACAAGTTTTAAAGCTTTTGACTAATAGTGCAATAAGGTTCTTATTTCCTAACAAATCCCAGCAATTATTGAACTTCACAAGTGAATTTAAACACATTGTTAGTTCCTTGTATCCACTGTGCTGATGAGGTCATAAGAAGGCCAAAATGTACATGCCCATGAACATTCAGAAGCCATATAGCTGAAACAGTTGATGTCCTTAAGGGGTCGTTTGCATATATCCTATGAGCCTCTATTATAGAAGGTTTAATGTACCACACAGTGAAAACTCTAGCTTGGCTAGCTTTCTCTTGTAGTTTTTACATTTTATACAATGCATAATATGATTTTCATTTTTACCCATAAAATAAAAATACCGTTAATGAATCTGCAATAAAACTTTATTTTTAACTAAACTGGGATGATTAATATTGCAAGATTCTGACTTTGAACTCTTACATGACTGTCCTTTGAGCTACATGACTTATGTACCTATATTGGAAAAAAAAATAGTATTCCTGTATGCCTGAAACATGCATGTTTATATTGTATTCTGTTATTATATTTTGCTATAATATTTTTGTTAAGCTCATTTACATGTTGTTAGCAATGTACTGCTTAAACTAAGTTTACTGCTTGTACCTTAATAATGTTCTTTTTGTTGTGGAGCGTTTCTCCCTGGGTCTCCGCTGAAAACTGTTTTTTTTTAACCCAGTCGGACACTACCCAGTTAACAAATGTAAATAAAGAAATAAATAAAATTAACATTTAATAAGGTCAATTACCACATCATTGCTAACCATAGAACCTTTTTAATGTCAAATGAGGGGAAAATTAGGTACCTGAATAGGTGTGATTCCATGTCTATTATCTCCTAGTATCTTAATTCTGGATTCTTCAGTTGTCTGTCCATTAAATGTGACTTACACAATAAACAATAAACATGCCTATCATTTCCTAGATATCATTAATACAAACTCCTTTAATCAAACTAATTTCCCATCAGAGTGACTAATATACTTCATTGTTTGCTTACAAATATTGCCGCCACCAACATACCAACTAAAGACATGCCTTGCTTAATCAAATTGACCACCAAACTGTCATTTTACTTAAAATTAGTACCAGCTGACCCATGAATTCAACTACATTTAGAGACTATCCAAAGCAAACCTTATATCCTTGTCTGAAAACGTAAAGAAATTCAAAGGTAGTTTTCCTACTTTTGACCAGATCTCTAAAGATGCTTCATTTAACCAGATAACAGCTTAATGGTGAAGGAATGGCTATGATTTTGAAAGTAGACAGATTAGACAACCGATATAAATAAATGTAACTGAAACAAGTAGAGGGTATAGTGGGACATTCAAAGGCAAGTGTATTGCACTTCTAACTAGACACTCACAAAAGGACTTTCTATTTAGTATTTAATTACTACAAATATCCTAGATAATACATTGCTTTTAACTGAAGACTTATAAGGTTCCCTGTTTTCCTATAAAAAATTCCAACTTTCATACAACTCCATAAATAGAAATAACCCAACTTCAACCTCCAGATTTCATTTCGTCTCACACAGAAATAAACCACCTTAATATTCTGTAATCACTCACATACTATAACACACAATAAAACAAATCCTTTACTTACACCATCCCGCAACTGTACAGTAGGGCACTTGTCCTTCTCCAAAGAATCATGCACTCATTCTTAATTTTTAACTCCTCATACCCTATTATTTCTTCCCTCCCAAATTATCAAATAAGCCCCACAATCCTGTATCCCCCTCAAACTGAACTGTATAAATTCACACACACTCAGCAATTCAAGTCCATCTCATATCTCCACAAGATTGAAAATTACATATTCTATAACTTTCATTGGTACTAGAACATCCCCTCCCATATTCAACATTCCAGTCCTACAAAAAAAAAAAAAAAAAACTTCACTCTTACATAATAAAACTTCCAAAGTTCTGTAGAATGCTACTATACATCTTATTCCTAAAAAGTAACGTCAAAACCAACTCAAGTTCAAGTTCCACCATGTCCCACCAACTATATCCTAAGACATAGCACCAAGGTGTAGATAAATGAAAACATTGCTATCGCCCAGGTGTCATGAGGTTGATTAATGGTTGGGAGTCTGAGAAGCTAATAGAGGAGGGATGGGCGTGCCCATCCTGGAAGGACAACGTGCACTCAGATATTCCTCTTGGCCAGTCCTTTTTGGAGGCTGGGGACAAACAGGAAGGTTGATGTCCAAGATGGAAATGGTGAAGGACATTGGCTGAGTACCTATGGACTCATAGTATACCATCATGTTCCTATTGCACATTCATTCTCTGGACATATGATTGCATATAAGGAAAGCCGGTAGGGCAAAATATGACACAGCTAAGGTACATTAGAGTAAGTCCAGTATAGTAGACCCAGTGGATGAGTTGAGGTCCTGGGGGCAGATAACGTTCAGCTGTGAGGATGCATGTCTTCTTACTTACTCATTCTTCTGACATCACTACAGTCATTTTACAATGGATTAAAGATAGCACACCAAATCTTATCAACACTTCCTAGGATATTCTCACAAATTTAATTTAAAAGCAACCAACAAATACAAAACAATTCACAAGTTAACTCCCTTAATGACCCCTACCTGGATAATTATAAAAATTCCTATATAAATCTCCCATCTAATTGTCCTATCAGTTGATTAACAACCACCACCTTCTTATACTGACCAATTATAAAGCCTTATACTAGAATGGTTCCAAGCTGTACAACCATAAAGACACTTAATTTTTCCAAAAAAATCCAGTATAAACCTCATATGGCTTGTCTACAATCATATTAACTCCTCTCTCCATGACTATGACACCATGGAAACTATAAAAAGGCTCACTGGACTCAAACTAAAAACTATCAAATACAGACACTATTAGATCTTGTTAGTACTGAAAATCGCAGCAAGATATCATCCCTTAAAATACTCCCTCTGTTGTTATGTGATCACTCACCAATAACTATTACTTGTAGCATCTCCCCACTTGGTTTCTACCCAGATTTGTCACACTTCAAACTAAAGTCCCACAAAACATTGCCACAGTTAAACAATACTTGGATGTAACTGACAAATCTCCTTTCCTTTTCTATTTATACCACTCTGTAGTTACTTCCCTTCGTACAACTTTGAAATTTGGCCAAGAAAGTTATAAGATGCCACAAACACTTATCTTCAAAATCAACAATGTTCCATTTTTCATAAAACTAAGCATTTCTGGAATATAGTTAACTACTCAAAAATACTGTGGATGGTGCAATTAATACAACCTATGGTATCCTCAACTTCTCGGACTTCTTTTAAATCGCTAGCCTTCGTTTTCCTTTCCTTTACATAGGTCCTATCCCACGCTACACTCCAAAACTCTCCATTGTACACTCCTCCTTTCTCATCCATGAAAAAGACATAGCAAAACGCCTGCCTTCCATTACATATAATGGCTCTCCTACCCATGACGGGATTCAACCTTAGTTCCTCAGTTTGCATCATGAACACTTTGTACTACATTACATCTACAACCTGAATCTGTTGTAACTTGATGCCTCGGGACTGCAATGATGCAAGCGTTACACCCTTCCAAGACTACCAAACTTTCCTCATCATAAACTTCAGGCCTATTGGTATACCCCCTTTACCTTGTAAACTCCTCAGAAAATGTATTTAACTACTTGCTAAAATACCTGGATGCCACCATGTGTTTTGAGCTGTCCATGGTATCACAACCATGCTATATACTCTGTCAGATAGCATAGTACTCAAACATTGACAAAGGAAACCTTACAGATACTACTAAAGCCTTTGTCCTTGGTGACCATATTCATCTCTTAGACTTTCTACCTGCCACTGGTGTTCACTCCAAGGCCCTAGGCTGGTTTCACAAACAACTTTCAAAATCAAAATATGTTCTTGTATTTCCAGTTCTGCCATCCTATACAAAGGAGTACCCCAGGAGTCTATTCTGTTATGTCTGAGCCTCATTTCTGTCTTCATAAACGAACTTCCCTCTGACCTCCTCCACATATCCATTATACTGAATGGTGACAGAAACCATTTATAAATCTTGCTTATATCCATTCACTATTGAATCTGACTGAACTAGAAAATGATCTTAATCTCCTCTCAAACTAGCTTAATAAAATGAACCTCCTCCTTAGTCTCAAAAAAAAAAAAAAAAATATATATATATATATATATATATATATATATATCTATATATATCTATCTATCTATATATATATATATATATATATATATATATATATATATCTATGTATATATATATATATATATATATATATATAAAATAAACCATCTAAATCACTTTCCAATATCTAGACTGAGGGCTTATCCCACTGCAATACAGAGCTGGTATGCCACATACAATTATTTGTATTCTCAAAGTTCCTTGGTGTTTGTTTTACTTTTAACTTTGCTTATGGTGTTAAGGTTAGATTTGTTACGAAATGATTAATGACTAAACATTAAAGAATTAAATTCTTCCTCCTCATGCTGATACCTAAGGTACTGCACTTACTTTTAATTTCCTTCTCTCACCATCATCATTAATCTCGCCTGCTGTCCTTGTTCATAAATAGTTGCCATTTCACTTGTATCTATGGTACCCTTAGCTGTGATGTCTACTTATTTATATCTTCCCTTTCCTAATAAGGATACATTCTCTTCTGAAGTGTCCAACATTACTGTATGACACTCTGGCTTCATAATCTGCAGCATGCACACACATTACATGCATGTCAAGTAATCTTTACACTGATAAATAATTTTATTTCTTTAAATGCAGAGTAATCTAACTCCATTTAAAATGTGTTCAATCACTGTAATTTTCCACAGCTGTATGGCATGGAGGGGTAAAGCCCTGATTATGACTCTAACAAAGTGAGAACATAGGTTTGAACAGCAGCTTAGACATTGAAAAAGTAGGATGAGGGCTGGTAGCTGTGAGTGGCCATTGGTGTCACACTCATCTTAGAGGGAGAGAATGTTGGTTTTATTTGGTTGATTGCCACAAAGCAAATGGAAGCTTGCATGTCATCAAAAAAGCTAGAAATGAGGACATATGCTTGTCAACCCCCAGCCAATGGCACTAGTTCTCATTAGGATATGGATGGATGCATGCTCATGCACTGCATGTAGCGTACCCAACACTAATGCAGGTGCTTATGTCCGCCACCAGGAGTGTAGTTAGAGCTATCACAGTAAGGGTACATCTGCCTCCATAGCTGTATGTGTAATGGCCCCTCCTGACTGGCTCTTGCTAATGTGTTGAGGGAACTAATGGTTTCAAGACCAAATAGGGGAAGGCTTGATGGTTAGCAAGCACACAGGAAAGAGTACGTAGAAAAATAATATAAAGGTTACCTACTGTATGTCTTGCCTTTGACATGGGTCGTAGATAAATGAGTCTTTTGGATGAATTCTCTTATTTGGTTAAAAAATTTAAATAAATAGAACCTTAATCTGTGCCTTAATGGAATACAGATCACATTTCACTATTTGTTAGTGAAAGAATACCAAGTAAAGTACAGTTGGGTAAACTTACCATAAATGTAGATGTTCAAGTGTATTCACTGTTGCAGTCATTACATTTGGGTTATCTGCTTGCAGGTTGCCCTCAGTCAGCCTGATTAGCAAAGTCTTGGGTCCTGCACCACTTGGCTGTCCCTTCTTCCATGACGTCAGGTCATCAGGGGTATAAAATATGCAGCCGACTCCATTACATCAGTTTTTATTGCCTCGGATGTCAGGTGCCCCCCTAATGGGAAACAATTAAATATAAATGTACAAAGATATACCTCCAACAAAAAGCAAATACACCAAAAAGGCTTTTAAGCATAGTAAAGGAAAGCAGAGGTATAGCCAAAAGAAATTAGGGGGCTGGAGGGAGGGTAACCAGGACTGCAACAGTGAATACACTCGAACATCTACATTTATGGCAAGTGTACACAACTGTACTATGTTTTCATGTTTCACTGTTGCAGTCATTACATTTGGGTAGATTCCCAAAGTTATGGTTGGGAGGAGGAATTTAGATAGCATTAGGGCCAGCTATAAGGCCCTACAAGACTGCAGTGGCAAAGCCAGCTCTGGATTTAGAGAAAAATGGCAAATGATAATGGTTGGTAAAAGTATGTACAGAACTCTAAGTAGAAGCTTCTAGGATGTCCCTGGTAGGGACACCTCTGAGAAAGGCTTTAGAGGTAGATGCAACCCTGGTGGAGTGAGGTCTGATCCCCAGGGAGATAGGTTTTCCATGGTGCTTATAGCAGAAATGAATGCAATGGCTTATCCATTTAGAAATGGTTTGCTTTGAAATAGCCTTCCCCTCTGCCCCTGCAGCAAATGCCACTAGCAGTTGTTCAGATTTCCTTTGAGATTTAGTCCTGTCCAAGTAGAATCTACGTTGTCTGTGCACATCTAAGGAATGCAGTATCTGTTCCCCTTTATTCCGTGGATTGGGAAAGAAGGCTGGCAAATGAATGGACTGATTAACAGCCACACTGTATACCACCTTGGGCATGAAGGATGGACTGGTTCTGAGGGACACCCTGTCCGCATGAAAGTTGATGAAAGGCTCCACTGCCATAAGGGCCTGTAATTCAGATACCCTTCTAGCTGAAGTGATTGCTAAAAGGAAAGCTGTTTTCCAAGAAAGAAATTTTAAGTCTGCAGTAGCAGCTGGCACGAAAGGAAGGTAGAGTGAGTTTCTCCAAGACAAAGTTAAAGTCCCAGGCTGGGGTTGGAGCTCTCCTGGGTGGTTTCAAATTTTTGGCCCCTCTGAGGAACTACTTGAGCAGTGGGTGAGAGAAGAGGGGAGGTTCTGCGTTATAATGAACTGAAATGTCTGAGGCGTGGATTTTAATGGAGGAAAAAGACAGGCCCTTGTGAAGCATCTCAGTTAAGTATTGTAAAATCTGAGGTAAATTGGGTGCTGCTGTGCTCATCCCTTGAGACTGGTACCAGGCACAGAATTGTTTCCATTTTTCAGCATGAGATTTTCTAGTACTAGGCCTCCTTGCCTCTAAAATGATATCCATCTCAGGTTTGCTGAAGGATGGTAAAGGAGAGATTAAGTAATTAGCTGGGCTGCAAGGTTCAGTGTTAGAAGCTGAGGGTGCGGAATCTGGTTATCCTGCTGAAACGGCAGGGAAGGAGTCTGAGGCAGGTGCCATGGAGATAACCGTGACACACTGCGCAGAAGGGGGTACCAGTGTTGGCGCAACCAGTCTGGAGCAATCAAAATCATCCTTGGTTTGTCCTGTTTGATTTTTAGTAGTACTTTGAAGAGCATAGGCAGAGGGGGGAAGGCATAGACTGATAGGTTTTTACAGCTGAAGGACAGAGCATCCACTTTCCAGGCTTATTTGTGGGGGGTCCTTGTGCAAAATTTGTCCAATTGGTAGTTCTGGGGAGAGGCAAACAGGTCTATATCTGGGCTCCCCCATTTGCTTGTCAACATGTTGAAAGTCCTTGGTTCCAGTTTCCACTCATGTGGGTCCATGAGGTTTCTGCTTAGTCCATCTGCCAGTGTATTTAATTTTCCTGGCAGGAATTGAACTTGTAGGTGCACTTGGTAGCTCAAGGCTGTGTTCCACAATGCTGTGGCTAGTCTGCAGAGGGGGTAAGAATGTGTACCCCCCCTGCTTGTTTATGTACCGCATAACAGTGGTGTTGTCCGTCTTTACCATTAGTTGTCCTGGAAGAATGTGGTCCTTGAAGGCTGTCAGAGCATTCTGTACAGCTAACATTTCTTTTTGATTGATATGCAGGTGCATTTGACTTGGGTTCCATTTGCCCTGAATGCACTTCCCTGCCAGGTGAGCCCCCCATGCATAGTCTGATGCATCTGTTGTTAGGGTTTGGGTGGCAGGGGGTGGTGTGAAAGGTAGTCCCTTGTTTTGGTGGCAGGCCTCTACCCACCAAAGCAACTCTAGGCATAGGCAAGGTATGATATTAATAATTGTTTCTAGGTCCTGAGAATGTTGACACCATAGGCTTTTTAGATACCACTGAAATTTCCTCATATGCAGTCTTGCATATGGATTTAGAAGAATGCAGGAGACCATGACCCCCAAGGCCTGCAGTATTTGTCTTGCAGATAGCAGGATTTTTGTGGCCACTTGTTTGAAGTAGGTTTTCAAATTAATTTGTTTCTCTGGCGTGAGGTAAGCCATCTGGGAAGTTGTATTCAAGCTTGCTCCCAGGAATATAATTTGTTGACAGGGTACGAGTTGCAATTTCCTTTCATTTATGGTGTACCCAGGGCCCAGACAAGTTAGAACCCTTTATACAAAGGCCAGATGATTCAAAAGTACTTCCTGCCTTTCTGCCTGAATTAGACAATCTTCCAGGTATGGGTATATTTGAATATTTGTTTGCCTGCAAAATGCAATAACTGGAGATAGGCACTTTGTGAATACCCTGGGTGCAGTAGATAAGCCAAAGGGCAGTGCAGAGAACTGATAGTGCATGTAGCCTGCTTTGAAGCATAGTTATCTTCTGCAAGATTCCCTGATTGGGATGTGCAGGTATGCTTCTTTTAAATCTAGTGTTGCCAACCAGGCATCTTTGCCTAGCATAGGATGTAATTGGTGAAGAGTCAGCATTTTGAATTTTGGAATCTCCAAAAAGGTGTTTAGAGTAGACAGGTCCAGGATAGGATGCCATGAATTGTCTTTTCTGAGTACCAGGAAAAGTCTCGAGTAGAAACCTTGTCCCTTTTCCTCTTCTGGTACCAGTTGAATAGCCCCATGCTTAAGAGAGAAAGTACTTGTTTTTGGGCCTCTGTCCACTGATTTGGGGGTAGATCCGGCCACCTGCTTGGTGTTGGCAATGTGTGGAAGTGAAATCTGTATCCCCGGGACACTATATTTAAAACCCATTTATCCTGGGTAATGAGTTCCCAATTCTTTGCATGAAGAGCAATCTTTCCCCCCAAATGGGTAGTCAGTTGATAAGTGCTTGGAAATTTTAAAAGGAAGTCATTGAGACAGTTTACCATAGGGATGAGTCTTATTATTCCCAGATTTGGAAGTGGAGGCACCCCACTGCTTAGTTCTGTGTGTCCCTTGGGACTGAAACCTGGGGTTTTTGCTGTGTCTGGGTTTGGCTTGAGAAGACCTGGAAGGGGCTGGAAAGGACCAGTTCTTAGAGGGCCAGTGCCTACTAAATCTAGGAGGCTGAACTTGTAAAAAATCTTTAACAGTGCATAGATTTAGCTTTATCTTCCATCTTTTTAAGAACTTCCTCAGCCTTGTTGCCAAACAGGTGGTCCTGATTTAAAGGAGCATCCAACAATTTAGCTTAAACATGATCAGGCAAAGATTGCTCCTTAAGCCAAGCATGCCTTCTGAGCACAGACCCAGTAACAGCAACCCTGCAAGAGGCCTCTAATGAATTAAAACCACATTGCAAAGTATGTTTTCCAACTTGTTCAGCAGAATGCATTAAATCCTGTAAATCTTTATTTTCATCAGAGTCAGGAATCAACATTATTTTCTAACATGTTGCTGATACTTTAACATATGAAACTGGCAGTTTGAAGCCCTAATGGCCAAGGTTGCAGAAGTGTAAACCTTCTTACCCCATCTATCCAGCGCCCTGGAGTCTCTATCAGAAGGGGTAGGATTTTTAGCAGTAGAAGTCTTAATGGCCTTGGGCCCCTGTGAAATAGTCTCTGGATCTGCAACAGGATTTTTAAAAAGGAACTTGTGGGACTCAGGGACCCTGTAGTATCTGTCAGGTTTCTTGGGAGCAGGAGACAGGGAATCAGGGGCCAAACTACATTGCGAAAAAGCACCATCAACAATGTCTAGTGCAGGAGGAGTACCTAAAGGCCTATGCCTAGATAGGAGAAGAAAATCCCTAAGCCTTTTTTTTGAAACTGAAAAATCCTGGCTTTCCCAGTGGAAATACTCCCTTAGAGTATGCAAGGTTTCCCCAAAAGAACAAATCCTCAGGAGGGGAAGCAGAGGGAAAGGAGTCCTCTGCATCAGAATCTTCATAAGCAAATTCATATCATCAGAAGAATCAGAAAAAACAGAATCCTGATCAGAAGATTCATAATCAACTTCAGTCCTAGGCCTCTTAGAAGGGGGGGGGGGGGTTGGCTACCGCTGATTAGAGTTATTAGATCTTCAGCCATTCTTATCATTTGTTTTTTAGGCATAGAGGCCTGAGCATGTGGCCTGGGCATAATTTTTTTAGGCATGGATCGAGATTTAGGCCTAAGTAAAGAAGGAGGTGTCGATTTAATTTGCAAGTCTGTAGGCTTGAATACACCCTCAGAAGCCGGTGCCTGTACAGCAGCTCCAGATCCATCCAAGATAGAGTCATCCACGGGTTCCATATTTGAAGCATCTCGCGGCATACTCCGAATGGGTCTCAGTAGAGGCCTGTGAATCAGAAGTAGCGGGTATCAGCGGCTACGAAAGCGCCTCACTGAGTACCGGCGAACTGGCAACTGGCTTAGGGGAAGCGTCGTCGGCAGTTTTGGACCTCAGCGGCCTGTCTCTGTCTTTATCTTTGCATTTTTTTCAGAATCCCAGTAGGCAGATGGCTAACCGACGACATTTCTGGATAATTAAACTGAGAACCGAAATATTTAGAGGCGAAAATATACCGACGACGGATAGTGCACTGATTAAATAAAGCACAAAACTGACAGCAAGGTACATCATGGTCAGGGCCTAGGCAAGGAATACAGTTCGAATGAAAATCTTTATGAGGTATTTTCTTTCCTCACGTAATGCAATTACTAACTTTTACTGACATCGGTAAGGAGCAAGAAAAAGTTTCCCCAATGGGGTACTTAGCTTTAGTTGAAGACTTCAGTTCTGAAACTCGAAAACGAAAATTTCAGGAGTCGGCCGACCGACACTTGCAAACTGTTTCTGCTTCGTGCACTGCATGGCAAGAAAGAGTGATGTAATGCCATCAGCTGCATGTTTTATACCCCTGATGACCTGACGTCATGGAAGAAGGGACAGCAACCGATGCAGGACCCAAGACTTTGTTAATCAGGCCGACTGAGGGTTACCTGCAAGCAGATAACCCAAATGTAATGACTGCAGCAGTGAAACACGATGAACATCTGCAAGATCTTGGAACTGCCAGACAAATCACAACACATGCCATTTATACTCCTGAAATGAACTCCAGTGTGGTGGCTAGCTGAATCCTGTGATACCAAATGATTACATTCCTTGCTCAAAATCTAAGTCAACAAAAAACTGCTTAATATTAATTAATATTGTATTTACAATAGCTGTTCTCTAGTGTGTGGTAAACTAAAACAGCTAACTTGAAAATTACAGATTATTCTGTTGCCTTTGCATAAGAAATAAATACTGAATGCAGATATGTTTAAAATAATCATAATTTTTTGGTTTCTACCTGTATTGCTTGTTTTAATTGTTATTTTCACAAACAATTCCCGTTTTGCTATATATATTTACATACCTAAACCTGGCTGTGAATAGGTTGATATGCGCCGTAAGTCAGGAGACTGTTGATGGGATGTATCTGATTCTCCAGCTTCTGCTGTACTCAAGGCTTCAGAGAAAAACTGAATCACTGTCTTCAGGAGATTGGGACCATTTATAGCAGTGCATAATGCCTGCAAGTAAAATGCAACAGTTTACAGTATAAACTTAGTGAATGAGGTAAAGATGGTGAGAAATAAAGAAACATAGTATTCCAACTTAGCAAACCATCAGATGCAACCTAAGGTTACCCTCACACATCCTCAAAATGCCAGGTACTAGTATACTAACACCATCTGCTTTCCAGAGTAAATGTTAATGAATTCTTTTTATGCATTTTACACTATGGCATGCCTCTTGGTGAAATGGATTACCATCTTATGTACATGTATTCATTTACACCTGAGTCAGCAGTTTTGTTTGCAAATGTGAGAAGAGTTATGCTTATCAGCAATGCTTTTCTAAGCTGCAGTTATAGGGGCTAATGTATGCCACTAGGAAAGGAATGTTCACTGAGGCGTCCAAACAACTTATAGTTAAGAGACAGGGCAGTGGTAGACTTGACTGGAATCTCTTGTAAATGAAAAGAATCCAAAACATAAGAAACTGAGATATCTAGAGACATAAGGACTAGTTGCAATCTGCTAGATAATGAACACATTTTGCATTAAACTTTCATGCCATAATGACAGTGCTTTTTGTGAAGAAGAGATGAAATGGCTACCTGCACATTTAAGAAGGGATACAAATACTTCTCATATGTTTATACAAGGCGATCAGTCTTCAGACTATTACATTCCTAGCTAAAAACCAGACCATAACCAAAGGTAAGAATCAAACCCTGTACCTTGTATATGTGGGGTAAACATTGTAGGCATTATGCCAACTACAAACCATTTTATAACAACACTTTTATGGTGCTGGAATTAAAGCTAGTGATTAAAATGTCCATACCGCAATAAATTCTGTTTAACACTGTATAATAACTACATAATCCAAAAAAGGGAACAATAATAATATTCACAATAATATCACTGAAATGTAACTAAATTGGCATTCTTAATATATTTGTAAAGACAGATGAAAAAGGAAAGGACAACTTTGAAAGACAGGAACAAAATATAAAATAATAAACAAGACTCACTGTAAATAAAACAGCTATTAAAATGAAGAAAAATTCCCAGTTTTGGCTAAGACTTTTGCTCTACACATCTTAAAATTGCAAATTTTTAACAGAAGGTAGAGGATTAGAGTCAATATATAGTGACAACTTTTAAAGGGGCAGGTGTATTTTGCATTGGAAAATGCATGTTTCATGTACTCATATTAAGTCAGCTTTCAAAGTCTGTAGTGCCAATATTTAAAAATTGGCAACACATAGGACCTTTATCCATGATTAGTTTTGGTCATGTTCCTGATTCCCAAAATAACAGGTTAAGAGGTATGCTTCCAGCATCCATCAGGGGTTGCAGCTCTATGGTCTTGTTGACTGCTACTTAAATAGTACCCTCCAATAAAGATTCCCAAGCTGGGGGTGTCCCACCAAGAACAACTAAGATAATTCAAGGGAGGGGGAGGAGCATATATAATGTGATGTAGATTGCGCTACTACATGTGTAGCCAATGAGTACATGCCTACCATCATACTTGTGAATACAACCTCTAGCATGCATGCTAGGAAACAGACAAAAACAGTGCTACCACACAGTAACATGTTACATATCATGTATGAATGGGGAAACAGTGAGAAGATATGCTATTATTTGTTGTGTGTGGATAAAGGAACATGTATGGGGTCTGTAACAGAGTGAAGGGGGAGGCCAGTGAATACACATCTGTCAGAACTGTTGCATGTAAATTTTTCAATGGGGGTATGGTAGCCATATGTCCTTCTTCATTAGGTCTGCAATTGAACATTATGAAATGATCCATCATTGTTCCTATAGAGCATGCTTAAATAGTTATATCTAGTGGCTTTGTAATGTTCTGGAGTCAAACTCTAACTGCATGAAGTGATATTTCTACATCTAGCAGTTCACATGTTGTGGTCCTACTGTCAGTGTCTGAATATTCTGCTGCTCATGTGCTGACTTATTTCATGTGTGTGGAGACATTCCATTGCCACTAAGTGAACCAAATTTTGTCTCTGTTAGGATCAGTAGGTGCCCTTTTTATATCCATGAAGGGTATGTGTGCCCACTGTTCATAATACTAATAAACCTGTGTGCAGCTTCTGGTCCGCAGTGCAGATGTTTTCTATAAATCCAGCTGCTCAAACAATACAAATAACTGCATAGATTGATACATATTAAGTTCTGTATAGTTTGAGCAAAAATAAAATAAAAATGAGCATAAAATGAATAACATAATATTATTAGGTAATCATTGCTCTTCATTGAGTTCAAATTTAAGAAACTACTTAATTAGTAAGATGCTATGTCTTAAAATCTGTGTTTTGGATACATTTTACATTTCCCTGGACAAGGTCACACTACAATGTCCATGTGAGGGGGGAGCAGGAGGAGTTAATATATGTTGGGGGGTCTACTTCACATCATTGCAATCCCATTTCACCGAAATTCATTTCACTGAGACCAAATCACCTAATTTTCAAAATATTGAAAATTCATTTCACTGAATCTCATTTCACTGAATTGTAAGCTGTAGACTTGATGTGGCAGTGTGCAGAGTACTGTGAGGCAAGTAAAGGCTATATGCCCTGGAGTTAGCATATATAGTTAGGGGGTTGGGGGGCATGAGGGGCGTAGCCTCCCACTTAGTTTGGTTTTATATTGTCTGGCTTCTGTTAAGAGGATAAATAAGTAGTTTTTAAGTTGTGGAAAGAGGTAGTCTATAGTGTTGTGACTTTGTTTAGTCTTGAGAAATTTAGCATTTTAAGCTGTCAGTGAAATGAGATTTAGCAAAATGAGTTGTCAGTGTTTTGAAATTTAGGTGATTTGGTCTCAGTGAAATGAATGTCACTGAAATGGGATTTCGGTGATTAAATATAGACTTATGTTGGGGTCTTACTCAAAAGTGAAGGTAGAGGAAACTAGGAGATTGACTAAAGGATGGGTGCAATATTAGCAGGGATGCAGGTATTTTAATTCACTGTGCAAATGAGACCAGAACTGAATCCTAGGGCAAACTTCTCAATTTACCAGCCATTCTAGGTCCTCATTCTTACTGATGATTCTATGGGTGTAATATTGTGCAATTTGGCAAGAAGAATAAGGTCATGGATACAGGTGGCAGGAATGAGGTTTCTGCACAGTTTACCTGGGTTCACCCTCAATGACAAAGTGAGGAGCTCAGTAATTCAGAAGAACCTTGGCAAATGGCCATTGATCCTCTGTGTTGAGATGAGTCGGTTGAAAGCCTTGTGAGGACACCTCTTCAAAAAAAGGTTCAACCACAACTCACTTGAAGGAGGCCTCAGGGCAGGCTGAAGATCTGTTGGAGGGACTATATCTCTCAGCTTGCCTGGGAACTGCTGGAGATGTCACAGTATAAGTTAAAAAGTGTTGCTGGTAAGAAGTCTCGACAACCCTACTCAGCTTGTTACCACCACAACCCTAACCATAACAAGTAGTGTAGAAAACAGTGATGATGATGATTACTGCTTTCTGGCCTTTGTTTTCATGTAGGTAAGGTACTTGTAGAACATGACATGCCCTTCTGTTTCCCAATATTAGACATCAATACAAAAGGCTGCAGTTCTTAAGTATATCAATTTAACATAGTCATTATTGGAACATGATACCACCTTCTAGATATTAGAAAAAGTTGTAAAAAATAAAGAAAAATGTTCACAGGCATGCTACTAAGACTGCAGCCTTATCACATGATCCTAACTTCAGTTAAGAGCCTCATAAATATATTTACAAAAAATACATAAACATATATAGCAAAGCTTTTGTTTGCCTATATATTTAATCACAATTCTCTATTGTATAAAGTAGGTTCTTTTGTAGTTAAAATTGTAAAATAATAACTGGTTAGATATCATAACAGTGAAAATGATATCTTCAAACAAAGCACTGCTGAATTTTCTCTCAAAATGTAAACTATTACAGATCTCTAAAAATGTAAGCAGACGTTTCATTAAAGATGTTTAAAAATCATTTAGGGGGGGCAATGCCTCCAGCACCCTCTATACTGGATGCTGTGCTCTACCCCTCTGAGGTCCCTGCTTCATAGCACCTACCCCTCTGAGGCCTCTGCTTTATAGCATCTATCCCTCTGAAGTCCCTACCTCATAGCACAAAGAGATACAAACCTTTAAAGAATGCATCATTTAGGAGCACAACTCAACTTTATCAGACTTTTTTGGCAATCTGAGTTCACTGAACTATATTAATTTATGTTCAGAAGTAACTTTTATAGAAAACTTGAAAAGAAAGCAGGCTTAGAAGACTACATTCAGAAACAGCCATATGTTTCCTAATAAGCAGGGCTGAAAACTTACAACTTTCTATACAACGCATTGAAATTATAGGATGCAGTTTCAAACTATGGAATCTTCCTTACTACATAGCATATTCTCCCATGCTGTGACCTTCTTCAAGTTAACTGTACCTTTGAGATTTTTTTACACCTAAGCTTCACAACAATCAGACAGATGCTATATTTTATATCAAAGATAAGAGTTTGAAAACTGAATTCATGTGACTAAATTATTTTCAGGAGGATCTAGAATAGCTACTTGTTTCTGTCTTAACATTTACAGAATGCAGTGTATGACATTTGATGTCATGTAATTACTTCTTAAAACAGGGCCAGTCTCCAGTATTTGTGTGGAATTGCATGTTCCTTTGATGCTTTATATTGTGGGATGCCTGCAGTGCTCTTGAGAATTTGGATATGTGGCCAGTGCCCACTACTCTCTGTGGAAGTCCTTTTCTTGGACATGTTGATTGGGAAATCTATTTTATGTGAAATAAATCTTAATGCATCTTTCTGCATATGCTGTCATCTCTTTTATATGTGCAGGCTGGTGTTTCCTCCGAACACTTGCTTTGGAGATGATCCTCAGAGACTGCATGTTGAAGAACAAGTACTACATCCAGAGCAAAATACACATTACACAACTTGGGCGGTGTCAAAACTCCCTGCTACATCATGCCCGCAGTAACTTTACATGCCAACTTCAAGCCTGTACCACTTGGTTATGTGTTGTATTATGTTAAGAAGGAAACAATACTACTCAAGACACTCCCCTCATTATTCACAGATTGCTCATTGCCAATAGCTGGAAAACTGTGAAATGGCAGGGGGGGGGGGGTCTCAAATTTATAATGTTGCTATTTATCAACTCTGCTTCAGCTGTATAAATGATACCTACCTGTCTTGAGTTTGGCCAGTTGTGTTGAGAGGTGTTTGCAACCATGTAATTTTAAATAAAAGCTGACCTAATCTAGATTATGTTAGGGGATCACACACGCATACACACACACACACACACACACACACACACACACACACACACACACACACACGCACGCACGCACGCACGCACACACACACACACACACACACACGCACACACACACATGCACACACACACACACACACACACACACACACACACACACACACACACACACACACACACACACACACACGTATGTGTCTGTGATGAATATTGTCTTACACTTAAAATATGCATAGCTTAAGAACAGCTAACAGCAGATAAGATAATGAAACTAATATCTATATCTACATGGATACAGGACTTTTGATAGAAAGATCAAAAGCCCGAATCCATTACCACCGAACACACTTTAATGAAAGCGCTTTCATCGAAAAAGCGCTTTTGTTAAAGTATGTTAAAAAAAACAAAACACAAAATCTAATTTAATGCAGGGGGGCAAGCCCCCCTGTACCCCCCTACTTTAATATTCTCACTCTGAGGTCACAGTACAGTGGGGAAAAGGGAATTTTCCCTTACCGCACTGTAGTACGACCGGAACAACAAGCATACTTATGCGAAAGTGCTGCTTCGGTCAACAGCACTTTCGCGCAACTATGCTCACCAAATTGGGATTCGGTGAAAGATGCAGTCAAGCATCTGTACGGATCCCATCTACATATACATGCACACACATACACACACACACACACACACACACACACACACACACACACACACACACACACACACACACACACACACACACACTTATTATTTATTTATCTGACATTTGTTTACCGGGATGGTCTGACTGGGTCTAGAGAACCCATTTTCAGCAGAGGCCCGGGGAGAAAAGCTCCACATACAGTACAATAAAGAATACAGTAAAATCCAATATAGTACAAATCACATTAGAAATACTCTACAAAATAAGTTGAAAGAACAAACTATGTTATGCAATGTTACAATATATATACTACACATTTAGATAATTCTACAGAGTTAAAAACATTATAGACAATAATAGTCACTCTCACGATACATGTAGTGTCCAAAAAAAAATAGTATGTCGGTAGTGCAATGTGTCACATTGGCTGCTATAGTACATGACAAAAATAAATAAATAAATACATAGAATGTTAGTTTCAGTTAGGAAAACAGTAACCAGAAAGTTAGTGATACAGAAAGACAGTGAGAGAGTTAAAAAGAATAGAAGCAAAACAGCCTGAACAGTAGCTTAAGGATATGGTAAAGAAACAGAGAAGGAGTTAGAAGATCCTTATGATCTTGCAGACTGTGAAGGACTGAAATGTTACAGAAGAGGAGGATGAGGCTAGTGTGGAAGAAGAGGAAGTGCTGAGCATCAGGCAGGCTTTATGCAGGAGCAGAGCCATGTCTTTTTGAGAAGATTTTTTAAAGAGGCTTTGAACTGGGTTAGGCCAGGCATAGACCTAGTACCTAGAGGTAGTGAATTCCAAAGTATAGAGACAGAGTATGAATACAGAGAGTGACCTGGTTTTCTTGTAGGTTTTGAGATAGCTCAGACATTTTTGTCTTCTGATCGTAGGGATCGATTTGGTGTGTAAAGTGTGACTAGATTGGCTAGTGCAGGGCAGGCAGTAGGCTTGAAAATAAGGTTGTGGAATGTGGATAGCTGAATAAAGGCAAGTTGGTTGGGGAGTTCAAGCCAGTTTAGTTCTAGGAGTGGTTTACAGTGGTGTGTGTGATATTTAGAGTTTTGTAGCAACCTTAGCAACTTTGTTGTAGCACTGTTCCATCTTGCTTATAGTAGAAGTTTGTAAGTTAGTTAGGATAGGGGCATCATAAAGAAAGGAGGAAAGTAAGAGTCCCAGCTTTTGATGAGTTTTCTTTATATTTTGCTGTATATGGGAGTCAAATGAAAGTTTATTGTCAATGATAATGCTTAGAAGTTTGTTTTCCTGCACTATTTCTTTGACAGTGTTGTCAGATGCAAGGATGTTGAAATGATCAGTGACGGGAGGTGTTCTTGGGATGAAAGAGTACTAGTTTTGTCTTCTTTGGATTAAGAAAGAGTTGGGAATTTCTTAGCCAGGATTCAACTGCAGTAAAGGACTGTTGAGTTTTGAAAGTAGTTCTGGTAGTGATTTAGCAGTACAGATTATGGTGGAATCATCAGTGTACTGAATGAGGGTCACAGGGTGAGAGGCAGTGTGAAGGTTGTTTGTGAAAATGTTGAAGAGCAGGGGTCCTAGGATGGAGCCTTGAGGGACTCCAGTAGGATTGTGGAGAAAGGGTGAGAGTTCATTGGACCATTTCACTGTTTGTTTATGATCCTTGAGGTAGCTCTGAAACCATTTTACTGTGTTATGTGAGAAGCCTAAGTTAGACAGTATGTTTAATAGTAAGGGGTGAGACAGTGTGTCAAAGGCCTTGGAGAGATCAAGGAATTCTGAGGCTGTATAGCATCCTACATCTCTGGCCTTGTTTACAGTGTCTGTAAAATATCATAGGGCTTTAGCTGTGCTGTGGCTAGGTCAGAAGCCATGTTGGGTTTTGGTTAAAAGACTGTTTTGCAATAGATATTGCATTGCCTGCTGATGGATACCGCTCTTGAGAATTTTGGATATGGGTGACAAGATGGATATAGGATAGAAATTGGATAGATCAAAGGAGTTGCCTCCTTTCTGGATGGGGGTGACGTGAGATTGTTTCCATATGGTAGGTACCTCTGATTTAGATAAAGACCTATTTTTAAGGATACTGATTGGGTAGGTGATTGAATTAGCAGCCAGTTTGAGGTAGTGTGGTGGAAGAATGGAAGATTATCAGCTGAGGTAGAGCAGGGTTTTAGTTTACGTAGCAGTTTCTTAATGGTGCCAGTAGGTATGGGCTGAAGTGAGAATGGGGTTTGTATGACATATTGTTGAGTAGGGGGGTTATTAATGACAGGGTTAGAAGTAGTTGATGGTCTGGGGTTGGTGTCTGAATAGGTTGAAGTGTGGGGGGGTCCAGCATTAGGGGTGTTAGTAAGTAGGTCTGATATTGATTTTATGAAGTGTTTGTTAAAGTTTTTGGCTATTTGTGATGGAGGGGTATCAGGTGATAGGGTGTGGTCTCTATTTATTCTAGGGTTAAGTAGAGAAGACATGGAGTGACAACATTTATTGGGGTTGATTTTATGTTGGAGTTGAAGCTGTGAATAATATGACTTCTTATCTCTGTTGATTAGTTTTATCACTTTGTTATGTAGTGTTTTGAAATTAACATGAATTTATTCATGTTTGTTCTGTTTCCAGGTTATCCAGGCCAGGTCTCTTTGCTTCATCAGGTGTTTACATTCTTTAGAGAGCCATGGAGCTCAGTTCTTTTTGATTCTTTTCACATGAATGGGATCTAGGGTATTAAGTATGTGAAGGAAGGTGTTACTAAAGTGTAGTACAGCAGCATTAAGGGGTAGTTGTTTAAGGGGTGTCCAGTCTATTTCATGTAGGAGATGACTGAACTTATGCTGACAAAAATTAGTTGAGTTCGTAACTGATTTTACAGTGTGTACTCTTAGTTGTTGGGAGTTTGTTCTAAGGGAATAAGCTGGCAGATAATCGCTGAGGGAGCCATACAGTGTACCAAAAGAGGGGTAATTGGCAGGCTGGGATATTAGGATCCAGTCTAGGGTTGTTTGGCAGGTGAGAGCTTTGCTGTATCTTGTTGGAGTATTGATGAGCTGAGAAAAACCATACAGATTTATACTATTTGTGGGGGAGTTGGAAGCTATGGTTTGCCAATCTATATTTACATCTCCTAAGATTATTGTTTCAAGGTTTATTGTTTGGGGTGTCCAGGATAAAATATTTTCCAACACTGGTATATTGTTACCTGGTGGGATATATATTACCATTATGTAAATTCTTTTTGATATGCTGAGGTTCAAAAAAGAGATTAGTACCTCAGTATTGGAAAAGGTGGGTATGTTACTGGTGTAGGGTGTGATGTTGAGTGTAGAGGGATATAGATGGGCTATTCCACCCCCATTTTTTTAGATCTACCTCTTCTGGTTATTGCAGGCATTATTTCCGAGTCTTTTACACTGGGGTGTAGCCAGGTTTCTGTAAGGGCTAGTACGCCAGGTTTATTTTTATCAATCCAGGCATGAAATGGGGCTATTTTATTACATATACTTCTAAGGTTCAGTGTAAATATGTTTACATTTTTGGGGTTACTCTTTTGGTTAGGATTAGAAGGTGGGCCAGGGTTGGGAGGTATGTATCCACATTTGAGTAGGTAGGTAATGAAAAAGGAGTACCATTGGAAGTGTTTTTTATTCTTAGGTGATGATACTGGTGTCAAGTGTGGTTTCATAGGAAGTGAGGAGGCCAGTTTGTGGCTTGAGATATTATGGGAGGGTATAGGGGAAAAGCTGAAAGGAGATGTCTGAGAAGCTGTGTTGTTTATTGGGGTGATGGTTGGAGGAGGTTGTTGATGTGTATTAATGTGTGGGATTAAGTGAGGATATAGCTGTAGTGAAGCGAAGTTGACAATTAAGAGTAAAGAAGCTTCGTAGGTTAGAAGGAGCATGTCAACTGTGATGGTGAGTTAAAAAATAATAAAAGTGGTATTTATGTGTTAGAATGTAATATCAGGTACAAACAGATATTCTGTTATCTTGTGATAAGTGTGCAGCTGAAGGTAAGGTTGGAAATGTTTTGACTTCAGGGTGGGTTATGACAATATGGTTAGGTGTTTTGCTCTGTGGTTTGTGATAAGGAGTGGTGGAGGAGATGTGACTGGTCAGTAGTACAATTATGGTGCAATGTTAGTTTGAGTGTATAATAGAAGAGAAGGTGGTAAGCCTGGAGTTAATGTAAGACAGTCTGAGGTGGTGAGTACATTGTGGTGGTAAAATAGAGTAAGATGCAAAGAATTATAGTAGGGGGAATGAGAATTCAAGTTGATGGATGTAAGGGGGAAGCAGATAAGTTTGGTTAAATAAAAGTAGGTAAGGTGTGAATGGAATGTGGTTGTGGACAAGGTAGAGGTGGATATAATTGGATCAGAGGAATGAGGGGGAGTGGTTTGCTTGGGATGTGAGTAGAGGTGCTGGGGGAGGGCGGGATATGGGGGAAGGGCAGGGGAGCGGAGTGAGCAAAACGAACGAGCAGGAAGAAACCCCGCAGATGGTTTACCAAAATAAACAATCATTGAGGTAGAATGTTCCTGGATACAAAGACAAGGTGACTGAACTCTAAAAACTTGACCTGAGTCACAGCATCTAATTTTATATTTATGGGCTGTTCATTGTCTTTCCAGGGATATATTACACTGAGAAGAGTAAAATATGCTGAAGTGTTAATGTAGCTTCACCTTCAGCAGTAAAAGGCCTCTGAGTGTGGGTAAGTGGGGGTGGGGATATCCTTCTAGCAGGTTCTACACTACAAACAGAATACACTAGTGCATGACGTAACAAATTAAATTATTAGTCTGAGTCTATGAATTTGTCTTACATAGATTTAACTCAGTGTATTTTTTCCCTGTGAACTTTTGCAACTGCAAGTGAACTTCAGCTGTGCAAGTTCGTTAGGTAGTGGGTTGTTTCACTGGGTGAGAGAGCGAGAGAGAGAAAGTTAATAAGCATATCTTGATGGTTGAATTAGATAGGTACAGTACTATTTGTCTATACTCATCCACACATCCACATTAAGTAACGTCTGGCAAACAAGAGTAGTGCAATATATTTCACAGTTGTGCATTTCACCTTTCTAGCCTTTAAACAGGACAATAAGAAAGCTTACCATAGATAGTTGTAGGTATGCATGTTTGTGATTAGTAAGAACAAAAATGGTGGCTTCTACAGTATAGGAGGAGAGAAAGTAAAATAAGCTAACAAGAGATATGTGTTTGCATGCAAAGATGGGGTTACTGAAATGTAGGTTTACAGATGTTAGAGAGACAGGTAGCATGCCTACCTGTTAATTCCCACTCTTTGCTATACAATATACAGTCTGTAAACCTGCTATTTAAGCACATAGAAAAAGGCATCCAGCCTTATTGTGCCTTTATAGGTTCATAGGTTAGTACTAGGCTAACTGCCCTTGCGAGCCATTTTAAGCCTAGCCAATTATCCCCTGTGAGATTCAAACCCTGTACCTTGTGTTTGTAAGGCAAACACCTTAACCATTAGGCCACCCTCCAAACCAAACAACTCCTACTTAACACAAGGTCCTGGCCCTGTCATGACCCTTCCTAAAACTCCACACCCCCTTTTTTTCCTCCAGTACTATGTACACAAATATTTGACACCTCTATTGTCTCTACTCTACACATACTGTTTCCTGTCTTTCAATTCCACGAGCTAGGCTATTTCAACCTATGTAAATATGTATATATTAGCTCCTTCGGTTCTTGTTTGACTGGCTAGAGTGCCAGCTTGTTTAATATTTGAATTTCTGTTTCTGAGGCATTTGGCAGTGTTGGATAACCACACTACTTGAGAAGAAGAGTGTTGGTGGTTTCTGCTAAACTGAAAAATCTAAGACTTACATTATCGCATCCACTGTTTGGTACTTGGTTTTTGCTCTACTAATTGAGTGTTTCTGTGTTGAATATCTGCACTTTTTGACATTTTTACAGTCTTCAGTCAGAACTGCCTTGGTTCTATTTTAGTGAGAGTAGAGAGGACATGAGTCATTTTCTGGCCCAGGATTGTGTAAATGAAAGAAGAGTGTGCTGTTTTTGATTTATCAAATCTCTTCTGTTATTTAAATACAGTCGCGCAATGCTTGACTCATAACCTAGGAGCAAGCTAAGACTTACATTACCATATCCACCGTTTTGGCACTTGTTTTTTCTTTCTTTCTTTCTTTCTTTCTTTCTTTCTTTCTTTCTTTCATTCTTTCTTTCTTTCTTTATGTATTTATTTATTTATTTAACATTTGTTTACCGGGAGTGTCCGACGGGGCCAAAGGCCCATTTTCAGTGGAGGCCCAGGGAGAAAAGCTCCACATACAGTACATAGACAAAAACAACAAGAATTTACAAATATATAAAAGAAATACAATATAGTTACCAAAAACTTACAAGACAATAAGAGTACAAAAATATATACATAGTTATAAAAAATATGATAATAAAACACATAAGTTTAGATAAGATACATTAATGTTAAACAGTGCAAGTGTGAAAAAAAAAGAGAAAGATACAATGAGTTGTTTAACCATTATTGTAGACTGATATGGAAAAAGTGTGGGAGGTATGGGTAAGGGGTACTTAAGAAGGGAATAACAGAGTAAGTGAATTAGGTAAAGAGGAACCCAGTGACGCTGGATACACTGAGTGTGTTGGAATAGAATTATAATTGGACAATAATAAGACAGAAGAGGTAGAGGAAGGTTTTTACCCAGGAGAAGTACAAGAAGAAGACGTTTTTCACATTGTTTTGTCACAGCTGCATTAATTGAGTGTTTCTGTGTTGAATAGCTGAACCTTTTGACCTTTTTTTACAGTCTTTAGTTTGAACTCCTGCTCTCCACAGAGAAAGCACCTAGCAGTGATCTGTATAGATGTCTTTAACTTGCAGTGAAATTCCCCATTGTAATCTGTGTAGATTCTGATCTTTCACAGTTTAAGTTTCAGTTAATACACCCTTATTGTCTAGACAGATTTTATTAATGACTAGAGCATCTAGTTTGTGCATAGCTGAGTGCTGCAAATCACTTCCTTGTTTTATTGACTTATTCAATATTTAAATGTCCCCTCACTCCTCCCTAATTCAGCAGCCATTTAGGTGCACTTCCTGACTCTTTCTGTGGCCATTCTGGTTAAGATGGATATTCTTAGGCCTGTAGCAATTGCCTCATGTAGAGTGACAACTAGGGCTACCACCTGTCCCACTTTACGAGAGACAGTCCCTCTTTGGGCAGTTGTGCCCTGCATAAAAATTGAACAAATGGCAAATGTCCTGAGATATTAGGACAAACATATTTCCTATATTTAATGTAATAGTTGCATAAAACTGTTATTCTGTTTCTGAAACACCTAAATGTTATAAGAAACAGAATAAGCAACCAAAATGCTACAAGAATAAGCATTTATGTAGGCAAATCAGTGAAGTTCTGCCCTTTGTACGGTCTGTGGGTATGTTTTGCCTTGCAAAATATGACGTTTGTACAAAAAATGTCCCACTTTGGGCATTTGAAAAGGTGGCAACCCTAGTGACAACCCACTGATTCTTAATAAAACAGATAGAAGTATGTGAGAGGTATACATGCACTTTAATGCTGTAGGCAAAACTCTTTCATGCAACCAAAACTAATCCTATAGAGGTTGTGAGTGACACTTGCACCATGCCTACTGCACAGGGTAAGGATCCTACACATAAAACTACTTATGCTGAGGTAACCTTCCTAAAACACTTAGACCTCCTGCACAGCACAATCAAAAAAGGGTCCTCAGACTTCATGTAAACACTCCATTAAAACATCACCAGCAGCTAGACATAGTAACACTGTATACAATGCCTCTACTGCTAAGCCCTAAAGGCAAACCAGAACACAACCACATTTCCTGGTCACTGGTGATTCTGTAGTGAGGCACACTGGTGTCCCCTCACCAGACTAAGTGAGGAGAGCATCATGGTTAGCTGCCTTTCCATCACTAGGATAAGTCAAGCAGGCACTCAGGTCATTGAACCACAGGTACCAGTACGACTCTGTCATAATTCATGTGGGTGTTAATGACTTGAGACATACCTCCCTTGACTATATGAAGCAAGACATGATTGAGCTCACTGATTATGTGTCTCAGGCTGACATGAGTCTAGCAATGGTCAGCATGCTACCTTCTCCAAGGATGATGCCATGTTGCCAGCAGAAAATTATTGATTTTAACAATTGGTTTAGCTTCTGGTGTCAATCCAAGGGGCACAATATTTGATGGCTGGGATGACATGGTTGACAGATGACACTGCTTTGCCAGGAATGATCTGCACTTATTTCCTCTAGGCTTTCAGATATTGTCAAAGACATTTTCCACCCCCATAGTGCCTTTTAAGGCAATGGCAAACTGATTAACCTCCCAACTTAACCTATGATGGAATATCTGAAGGTGGCACTGCTCAATGCTAGAAGTCTTAACAAGGAACTCCACTCCCTGCAAGCCTTCTTCTCCTTGAAGAGTGCAGACATTTGTGTAGTAATGGAAATATGGTTTAAAGTCATGGAGAGAACCCTGGCAGTGCAAGGTTCTAATGCCTTTCTCACCTTTAGACCAGCTACTGCACAGGAGGGAACTTAAGGTGGAGCAGTCTCATTCTGTACTAAAAACAACCTTACATCCAGACTGGTTAAAGTTTATGACCCACTGGAACGCATACATGTGGAGCTCACCATAAACAGGGTCTCATACCATATCCATGCAACCTACAGGTCCCTTCCATGTCCCAGGAAATACATACCATCTATCTAAAAGTACTAGATTCCCTCACCATTCAACCCAATATGACCTTCATGGGGGATCTCAACTACCCCTCTATAGATTAGGAATCCTACACCACTTCTAATGCACAAGCTCAGCAATTCCGAAACTTCATAAATACCAACATCCTGGAACAATTGGTCTATTCTCCTACCAGGGGTACAAACATCCTTGGCCTTGTACTCACAAACATGGGGAGCTGATGTTCCTCACCCAATGTAATGTCCTCTCTCATCAGATCTGACCACAAAGCTGTACTGCTTGAAATAAAAGTTAAATCTGGGGACTCAGGGAAACCAAAAACATTTAGTAAATATTCCAAAGTTATCCTCTCTCTACTAAATGACACCTTGGCTAAATTCCAAGCAGCCTCAAACCCAGTAAATACTGTAGCATATGCTGAGCTATTTATAAAATCCCTGTACATCCATATTGATAGCTGCATAGAGCAAGCTGTGCCCAGTCATATTAACAATAAGACAAACTCAAAAAACAAGCCACCCTGGTAGAATCACACTATCAAATGGTTATCAACAAATGAAAAACAATCTTGACCAAGCATGGGAGGAACAATGCACAACACACTAAAAGATTGACCAATCTAAACAGGCAGCTAAGAAGGTCAATGAATACTTCACAGACTAAATTTGAAGGAAAAATAACTTCTCAGGTAAAGAACAACTACAAAGCTTTCTACAGCTGTGTCTGTATCCTCAAGGGAAATACACAACAATGCATTGAACTTACTGTGAATGGCATCACCCACACTGAACCAGAGGTCATTGCCAACCTTTTCACTGACAGGTTCATCGCAGATTTATCACCCCACTTCTCACCAGTAGTCTAAAGGAAATGCCGCATACCACAATCCCTCCAACCATTAATAGGGAACAGGTCACTGAGGCACTTTTCAAGGCCAAAAGCACTACATCAATGGGCTCCAATAACATCTTAGGATGCTTACTAAATAACATGAAATATGACCTCTCCGGTCCACTTGAATCACTTTTCAACTGGAGTCTACAGTCAGTTTTTATGCCCAATGAATGGAGGATTGCTACAGTCATTCCCCTGCACAAAGGAGGTCCAACCACCCATCAGGGTAACAACAGGTCCATAAGTCTGACCAGCCTCATATGTAAGGCCATGGAAAGAATCATCATGGACATGATAAATGAGGATATAGGTAACTTGCAAATTCTGGATCCATCACAGTTCGGCTTTGTTAAAGGAAGGTCATGCCTTTTAAATCTGGTGGACTTCTTTGAGAGGGTCACCAAACCAAGGGATGAGGGCAAGACTGTGCACATAGCTTACCCCAACCTGGCTAAGGCTTTTGATACAACACTCCACTCAAGCATTATAGATAACATCACTAAATTGGTTATACACCCTTTTATCACCCACTGGATAGTCAACTAGTTCATTGATAGGACCCAGGAGGTCAAAATAAGTAAGGCCACCTCCACCAACAGGCCAGTCACTACTGGAGTCTTTTAGAGCTTGGTACTAGGCCTGCACCTGTTTGAGTTATAGTTCTCTGAACTGGAAGCAAATGCTGAAGATTTATGGCTGACTAAGTTTGCAGATGACTGCAAGCTGGGGGCTATCACTGACTCCACTACAGACTCTAGCATTCTTCAAGAAGGCTATCTCTGATGGCGCCAAAGCCATGGCCTTAAACTGAATTCTAAGAAAGGGATAGTTATACCATTTGGGAAGTCAAACATCCTTGCTAATTACCACGTTGATTTTATCCACCTAAGAGTCAGCCCAGTGGTCAGGGATCTGAGTATGCATGTAGACAGTAGTTTTACCTTCGACCACCATGTGGCCACAGTGGTGAGAAAATCCTTTTACATTTTATAACATATAAGTAAGGGCATGGCATCTAGGTCCAAAGAGGTGTTTATCCCACTGTACCCTTACCAGATCAATTATAGAGTACAATGCTCCCTTTGGTATATACCTGGCCAGGCATATGCAGCAACTAGAGTGACCTCAGAGGTTCCTTACAAAAATAATACAAAATGTAACAAACCTGCCTTATGCAGAGCACCTTAAAACCCTTTCCCTCTACTCAATCTACTACAGATTGCTGAGTGGTGATATATGCTTGGCTTACAAGGCATCTGCAAACCCCATGCTTATGAAACTCCTGCATATTTGTAAGTCAAACAGTACCAGAAATACATGGTCTAAAGACCTGAATTTTGTTTGTTTCTTACCAGAACATACTAAAGAGACAAGTGTGTGTCCCAGAGACTGCTCCTCCTATGGGACAGGCTTCCCATCCATGTGAGGCTGGGTTCATCTATCCAATTTAAGTATAATGCAACCTAGACAAGTGGATGGGGAATAAGAAATTTACATTAGGCCTGGCATCCATGTCCCTTACTGACAGAGGTAGTTTAAAATGCTTTGCCCTCACTGTTCTATAAACAGCAGAGACCTCCAAAGCAAACATCCAAGCAAATGCTATCCCACAACAAAACACGAGCAACACATAGTCCGCAAAGTCAGAGTGCCAAACAGTCACAGCCCTTAAGGCAGAACAACACACCTGACACACACAGGCTGAACAAAGAGAAGGTCACAGTGAGCTGCCTGTCGGGCGCTAGGATCCGCCACATTATGCAAGCACTCAGGTCGCTCCAAACAAGTACAAGTATGACTCGGTCATAGTACACGCTGATGTGAACGACCTGAGACCTACCTCCCTCGACTACATGAAAAGAGACATAAAGGAGCTCTCCGATCATGTGGCCCAGGCCGGTATGACTCTGACCTTGAGCAGCATCCTACCCTCACCTAGAATGATGCCACAATATAAAGACAAAATGATCGATTTTAACAATTGGCTAAAATTTTGGTGTCATTCAAAGGGGATCCAGTGTCTGTCAGCCTGGGATGACATGCTTGATAAGCCATGTTGCTTCTCAAGGGATGGCTTGCACCTGTCTCCCTTGGGCTTTCGGATACTGGCAAAGGCTCTTGCCACCCCTATAGTGCCTTTTTTAGGCAAGGCTCAAAAGTGAAACCCACCTCCTTAGAAAACACTAAGAACAAGAAACTAAGGGTAATGCTGCTAAACGCCAGAAGTCTAAACCTCAAAATGCATGCACTCAAATCTCTCCTCAGTATGGAGAACATTGATATCTGTGCAGAGACAGAAACCTGGCTCAAGGCTCCAGAGAGCACCCCAGCACTACCAGGTTATACCTCATACCATGCTTTTTGGCCCCAAAACCTGGACTGAATCACAAAAGGAGAGGGAGTATCTATATTTATCAAGGATATCCACACCTCCAGGTTAGTAGCGTTGCACAAAGCATCAGAAACCATCCATGTGCAACTAACAGTGGGCAAAACTCTATTTCAGTTTATAGCATGCTACAGACCACCGTCTCAAAATCAGGAATCCCACTTGGCTTTCCTGAAAACACTGGAGAACATGAAGATCTCTCCAAACACCATTATATTGGGTGATTTCAACTACCCTAACATTGACTGGGAGCATTGCTCAAGCCCCAACACCCTTGCCCAAAGGTTCCTGGAATTCATAAACTCAAATGCTATGGAACAACTGGTCAAAATTCCCACAAGAGGGGAAAACATACTGGACCTGATCATCACCAACATGGGGACCCTATGCTCCACACCAGAGGTACTCCCCTCATTGGTAAGATCAGATCATAAATTAATTTCACTGGATATCCAAAACCCGACCCCACCCCCAGCCCAGAAAACCACAGTGAAGAACTTCTCAAAAGCGAACTTCCCACTTCTCAAATCCAAAGTGGAAACCTTCAAGGCCCCAGGATTGGTGGAAACTACGGCCCAAACCACGGAATCCTATATAAATGCATTCTATGGACATCTCCAGGAGTGCATGGACCATGCTATCCCAAACAAAACCAAGACCCAAGCGTCCAAAGGCAGTTGTCCAGTCTGGTGGACCCCAGCCATAAATAGGTTGTACAACAGAAGGAGGAAGCTACTACATGATAGAGCAAAATACCTAAAAGGGAAGGCATCTCTGATCAGTACTAGCAAAAAATTACAATCCCTCATAAAATCCTCCAAGGTCAGTTTCGAAAGAAAAATTGCACAGGACACAAAAGACAATCATAAGGCCTTCTTTAGCTATGTTAGGAACCTGGGATGCAACTCCCAGGTATGTTCAGAGTTGATTCTAAATGACAAAAAATACACTGAACCCACAGACATTGCCAACATCCTGCAGACAGGTTCAGTGCAAACTCCCCCCCTTCCCCCCCTAAGGAGCAAATATCTATCCCAGTAGAGTGCAGCCTCCCAAACATCTCAGATGTCCAGGTGAAGGCCGCACTATCCAAGGCAAAAAACACTGCCTCAATGGGACCAGACGGTGTCCCGGGTTGCATCCTACATGAACTCCAAGAAGAACTAAACCCACACGTAAAAATGCTGTACAATCTCAGCCTCACTACAGGATATGTACCCAAAGAATGGCGTACAGCAACAGTGGTCCCGCTCCACAAAGGTGGTGCCTCAACAGACCCTGGTAACTATTGCCCCATAAGCCTGACTAGCCTTATCTGCAAAGCCATGGAGAGGATCATCATGGAACTCATAAACAAAGACATTGGGGACCTACAGACATTGGATCCTACAAAGTTCGGCTTTGTCAAGGGCAGATCCTGCCTCTTGAACCTGGTTGACTTCTTCGAAACAGTCACCAAGGCCATAGATGAAGGGAAGGTAGTCCACACGGCCTATTTGGACCTCGCAAAGGCATTTGACACAATACACCACTCAGGCATCATAGATAAGCTATCCAGCTTAAACATAAACCCCTATGTCACAAGATGGGTGGCTAACTGGCTCAAAGTCAGAACCCACAAAGTCAGAATTGCCGGAGTCATGTCTGACTCGAAACCGGTCACAAGTGGTGTCCCACAGGGCTCAGTCCTGGGACCTCTCTTGTTCGGCATTTACTTTTCCGAGGTACAGGCCAGCACGAGAGGACTATGGCTGACTAAGTTCATGGATGACTGCAAGCTGGGAGCCATTATTGACTCTCCAGCTGACACGAACATCCTTCAAAAAGGTCTCACAGAGACGGATAACTGGTGCCAGAGCCATGGCCTAAAGCTGAATGCCAAGTAGTGTATAGTCATACCCTTTGGCAAAAATAAAGTGCCCACAAACTACCATATAGGTGGAAACCCATTAAATACAAAAGAAGTAATTAGGGATCTGGGGACCCAAGTTGATAGCAATCTCTCCTTTGACAACCACATTGCCAAAGTGCTTAGAAAGACCTTCTACATAGCCCACCTTATCACAAAAGGATTCACATCCAGATCAGGGGAGGTAATAGTGCCCCTCTATTCATCCCTCATCAGGCCCATCATAGAATACAATGCCCCTTTTGGGATGTACCTTACCCGCCACCTGCAGCAGCTGGAAAGACCCCAAAAGTACCTCACAAAGAGGATCAAGGGACTCAAGCAGATGCCATGCGCTGCCAGGTTAAAGAAACTCCAGCTTTACTCAGTTGCATACTGCCTACTTCGAGGCGATCTATGCCTGACATACAAAGCTATGTCCAACCCAGAATTAATGAACTTGCTCCACCTCAGAAAATCCAAATCCGTTAGAACCACGCGCTCGAGGAATTTGAACCTCAGCACAGAGCTAAATAGAATGTGCTGGAGGGACAGATTCATAACACAGAGGGTCCCTTCACTTTGGAATAGAATGCCGATCCATGTTAGGCAGAGCACCTCACTGACTCTCTTCAAGAGGAATCTTGATGAGTGGATGGGAGATTGTAGATTCACCCCGGGGATTACTTCTGTGTCTCTGCTAGACAGAGGCTCAGTTAACTAACCTTAAAAAGGGCATAGCAAACTCAATTCTAAGTAAGGGTGGCAAAAGCCAAACACACTCGGGCTAGGCTTGTAAATGCCCCAGGGCAGATAGCCTAGTATGAACCTATGAACCTATGAACAAACAGGATATCATTATTTATTTATTTATTTATTTATTTATTTATTATTATTTATTTATTCCAGTTTGGTGACCTGGGAGGTCCACTGGGCTAAAGAGCACATTTTCAGTGGAGGCCCGGGGAGAAAAGCTCCATAGTACAATGTAATAAGACATAATGATCATACAAGTAAGAAGTACAAATAAAATACAAAGATAAATTTGATTTACATACAAAGGGTTGAATTTCCAAAACAGTAGGTAGAATGCATTCAAGTAGGTATTCATTCCATAAGCAACTTGGACGTTAAAGAAAAGTGTCTGGGAGGATGATAGGCAATATGCACAGGGTTGGGAGTAGTTATTAGTTACATTAACAATGTATGACTATGAGAGAAATTTGGAAGATATGAAGGTTAGCCAGAAGAAAAGGAAGAAGGGTGCTTAGGAGGTATAAAGTGAAGTGTGCAGTTGCATTTTCGGTGAGTATGCAGGTAGGAGAGGAGTTGTGTTTTGAAGGAGTGTAGGTTGTCACAGGTCCTCAGGGTAGAGGGAAGGGCATTCCATTTTTTAGCAAGGGAAAAGGAGAGTAAAAGCTGACCAGCTGGGAGTTTGGGTTTGTGGACGGAAATAAGGTTTTGGTTAGAAGATCTAAGGGGTCTGGGGGGGGTGTAAGGTTGGAGAATATTGGAGAGTGCGGGGCAGAGGGTGGGTTGAAAGAATAATTTGTGGGCTGAGACAATTTGGAGGAAGTCTAGTTGATTGGGGAGTTCAAGCCAATTTAGAGTTTGTAGGGATGTGCAGTGATGAGAGAGGGAATTTGCCTTGGTGGCGAATTTGGAAATTTTATTGTAGCATACTTCCAGTTTGGAGGTTAGGGTAGAAGATAGATTCGTAAGCAGAGGGGCATCAATATAGAAGAGATGGGAGGAGATATGTAGTGGCCAAGGTATGTCGAGTAGAGGGGGAGAGGAATTGATTATTTCTGTACAGTAGGCCAAGTTTTATATGGGTTTTCTTGATGTTAAGTTGGATATGGGTATTGAATTTTAAGTGTTCGTCGACTGTGACCCCTAGGAGTTTAGCGGAGGGAAGAGTGTTAATGATGGAGTTGTTAAGGCAAGAAATTTGAAATTAATTTTTTTCGGTGGTGGTGGATTTTGTGTGGGTGAAAAGAAGAATCTTAGTTTTGTTAGCATTAAGAGGTGATTTTGATGCATCCATTTTTCAGTGGTTGTGAAGGCGATTTGAGTTAGAGACTGGAGTTCTTTAAAGCTGGAAGCAGAGCAGATCAAAGTTGAGTCGTCTGCATATTGTACAATTTTGGTATTGGGAATAGCTTTGAGGAAATCATTAACGAAGATGTTAAATAGTAGAGGGCCAAGTATGGAGCCTTGGGGAACTCCTGTGGGGGTGGGAAGAAAGCTGGAGGAGGCTTGGCCCCATTTCACTGCTTGGGACCTGTCAGAAAGGTAGCTGGAAAACCAGGATAGAGTTTTTGGGGAGATGTTGAGGTTAGATAGATGGTTTAGAAGATGGGAGTGGGAGATGGTATCGAAAGCTTTAGATAGATCTAAGAGAACAGATGAAACTAAGTTACCAGAGTCTCGAGCTGAATTGACAGAGTGTAAAAAGGAGAGAAGGGCTGTGTTGGTATGTCCAGGGTGGAAACCGTGTTGGGTAGGAGAGAGCAGCTGGTGTTCAGTTAGGAATGGCATGAGCTGCAGGTGGATGCATTTTTCAAGAATTTTTGAGATAGGAGAGAGGATGGCTATGGGGCGGAAGTTGGAGAAGTTATACTTTTTGCCACCTTTGTGGAGTGGAAGAATAAAAGCAGAGTGCCATAGTTTGGGTACATAGGACTCAAGTATTATTCTTTCAGGAAAACTTGGCTGGGCTCAGAAAGACCCCCTTCCCCAGGTTGTTAGCCTAGTAATAATCCATGAATCTGTGAATCTAATCTATGAGTGATGCAAGAAAAAATGAGCAGATAAGATAAGAGATCTAAGAGATGTGCAACATGAACCATCAGCCACGTTGTACAGCAAAGTTTTTCAGAAAACATGTTTCCTGCTGGCTACAACACAACAGATACTGATAGCATCATCCAACTAATCTTGAAGGAAGAACTGCAGATAGGGCATCTTCACTCAAATAGTGGAAGACATTACAAAATCATTACATAAAAGATCGATGAGGTAGCAGATGGAGATCTTTGGGATAAGAAATACAAGTCTGCATTTTGTTTACAGAGGGTATCGAAGCCACCTCACAAAGGCTTCAAGCAGGAGCAGGGGAAACAGATAAAATATAGATTACTTAAATTGTAGGTGACAGAAAACTCCAAATAATAAAAGGAATGAAACTCCAAATAAATAGGTTAGAGAAATACAACTGATTGGACTTAAGGAGGTTACAACAGCATCACATTCTAACCTTTAGAAATAATTGATAACTTAAAACAATAACCCTTAAAAACAGTTACTTGCAGACAGAGCTAGAGCATAAAAACTGTTCACATAAAATTATTCACAAATATGACATCAAATACAGTACATTATACCACTATGCTACACTACGAATATAAAATAAAATAGACTGACACACACATGAATGCTGGCAAAGGTATGCCATTAACAATCATCACTTTTTTATACATCAGTTACTGTATGATGAAATAGCCGTATCACTGTTATTAAACAGCTGCCTATGGGAACAGTTTACTTTCATTGCTATTGTGTATCAGGTTACCTTTAAGATCTCCTCCTGTGACTGATAGCGAGGATGTGACCTCCTATATGTGCCATCCCGGTACTTTTGGATAATAAATTCTCGCCGCTGCTCCACTGTGGAGTCATGATCAATTACTTCCTCAGGTGTGAGTTTTGCTGCCCAAAAGCTGTTAACTTTCTCATTTCCAAGTACAATGAAGAGCTGTAATTAAAGGAACAGTACCTGTTACCACTTTTAATTCTCAACTTTTCTTTGATTCATTGTTCCAGCCATTGCATGTTTGTTGTGTCCAGTTTATCTAAACACTTTGACATTTAACAATATCTGCATTTTCTGAATGAAGGTTTTTAGATAAAATGCCACCTCACATCTGAGCTGATTCACAGAATTACAAAAGAGAAGAAGAAGCAAAGCCGTGATAAGAATAATAATACTGTTTTCACTTTTGTCTCTTCACCAGCTTCCCACAGTAATCTGATATTACTTAACCATGTGCAGCTTAGGCTGCAGCCAACAACACAGTAATAGTAAACAAAATACTGTCAAAGCCACAAGTGGTGACAGCTAAGGTATGACTTCCAAAACAGTAGCATGAACACATTCATTCATTCATGAACACCAGGCACTGCTATTGCGATACAGTACACTGCTGTAAGGTTATGTTTCTAGTTTCTATTTTTAAGTGCATTTTCCCTCCATGTCTGTTGAGTATCCACTCATTTATTCTCAGATGAGGGTTTCAACATGCATCTGAGTCACAGTCGAATGCAGGGATCCATTATCCATACTCCCATGAATGAGTTTTAAGCCCCTAGAAATGCTCAGTCTTCATCTGGCTACCATAGGAGGGTATCCTTGTCCCTTTGACCTGTGGGTTTGGCTTCACCCAATAGATCTGGCCCATCCGTGTTTCAGGTTGGACTCTAATTATCTACTAGCCAGGAAAGTACTCTGTGCTGTTCTTCTCTAGCAGGATTCCATCACTGAAAGCATCAGCTAAGGGGTATCATTTCTCTTATGACCTCAAATCTACCTCCTGGCAGCAGATGCGAATACTGTCATTAATACAGGGACCTCTTACATTCTTCAAGGATGCATGCACATTCCCTCACATATGTCCGAAGAACTGCCATCACTGGCTTGGAAATGCCAAGCTCAAATTCTTCTGGTAACTGCCCTTGTTGTCATACAAGCCTCCACTTACATGACAGCAATTTGGCTATTGGGAAACCAACACTATCCCCCCGGAATGGTTTAGTCATAAGTCATGCATTTCCTCTCCCTGGCTCTTCCAGCTCATTACATCAACTTAAGCACTCTGGATTGCTGCCAGGACTTTATCCATCTGTGCCACAGAGCTGGAGATCTCTGAAAACTTGATCCTGTGTGTGTGCATTTTTAGAACAATATTATTAAAATAAATCTCGCAACAAGACTAAGAAAAAGAAATAGCTTAACTACATGCATTTCTCTGAGACTATATTACTAGTATTCATCAATGAATACAGAAAAGTAGTTAGCATAAAGGCATTTCATGATTTATTTTATTTTACTTATTTTTTACACAGCATTTGCAATAACACACATAGTTGAGAAATAAACTTATTGGAAAATAACTGGATAAAAAGTCGACTGGAGACCATAGACCAAAATGTGTATCAACGTAAAAATTAAGCAAGTAGTATTTAAATAGGGTAGGGAAAAATAGTAAAACTGAGATGACTGTCTTCTGGACAATGCCTAAAAATATTAAAGGCACAAAAAAATGAAACATTTTTTTTTGAGAGAGAAAATACCTATGACCCCCTCATAGGAGGGGAATTTGTTTTCCATAACCCCCTTACTTAAATATACTAACTCTGACTGTGACTTTCCAAAAACACAAAATGAATAACACTGAAAAAAAAGGAAGTAAGGCAGATACAGCCATTTACCATAGTGCATTCACTGTAGTATATATATATATATATATATATATATATATATATATATATGTTTATACTGGCAGACACATAGATAGATATATACACAACAACTCTTGCCCTACATTTCAATACTCCTATATACTTGCCTATGACTAAATGCATCCAATGGCATGCTACTATGAAAAAAAAAACATATATCTATATCTATCTATATAGGTCTACTTCACATGACTGAAAACTCAAAATACTGAATTTCATTTGACTGAGATCACAATACCTAATTTTCAAAACAGTGAAAACTCATTTGACTGAGTCTCATTATATTGAAAGCTTACAATGCTGAATTTCAACATACTGAATTTTAAGCCATAGATGTGATGTTTCTCTTCACCTATGACTTGCTTGTGATAAAAAATATTACCGTAACTTTAAAGTGCCGACTGCCAGAATACCGATAGTAGTGTAGAAAGTAGTGTCGTAGTGTTTCTAAATGTGGGTATGTCTCTTTACATTTTTATGGGAAGTATCTAAAGTAATATGGCAGATGTTTTGTGCACTCCCGATGGTAGTGGCAGTGTGTACAGTACTGTAAACCAAGTAAAAGCTATATTCCCTTTTCCCCACTGTAGTGTGATCCTGGAGATAGTATATGTAGTTGGAGGGGGAGTGGGGGTGTGGGGGCATAGAAACACCTAGTTTGGTTTTGTATCGTCTGGTTTCTGTTAAGAGGGTAAGTAAATAGTTTTTATATTCTGGAAAGAGTTAGTCTTTGGGGTTGTAAGTGTGCATGTCTATGGCTTAAAATTCAGTATTTTGAAATTCAGCATTGTAAGCTTGAGTTTTCGGTCATGTGAAGTAGATCCATATGTGCATACACACACACATATATATATACATATATATATATATATATATATATATATATATACATATATATATATATATATATATATATATATATTTATTTGCCCAACAGTACTTGCACTCAGTGAAATGTGATTCAGTGAAATAAGTTTTCAGTGATTTCAGCTTTCAGTGATTTGGTGTGAGTGTTTTGAAATTCAATGAAATGAGTTTTCAGTGAATCAAAGTAGACCCATATACACACACACACACACACACACACACATATATATATATATATATATATATATATATATATATATATATATATATAAGAACTGGATGTTCAGTTTGTTAAGTCAGAAGTTCTAATTAATATAGAATGAAAGTTTGTGCTATAAAATCATTCTGTGCAAATGGATTGTCACATCTTACTACCTTTTTGTTTTTTTAATCCAATCACCTTTCATTCTCTTTGGGGGAAAAAAAATCTGAGCCTTTTCATATGATGGCAAAACCAGCTTACTCTTTAGTGTTATTGGAGTAACTAAGCTTTTGATTACTCATGATGTGTAAGAGGTCAGTCTGTCAGCTATGAGAGCATCTCTAAGTATATGAAAAGAAAGAGTCTGCAAACAGAGCTAACAGCCACTAGCATGCATTGCGCAGCCACTAGCATACATTGCTCAACCACTAATTTGTATTGCATAGCCACTAGCATGCACTGCACAACCACTAGTTTGCATTGCCCTGCACTGCCAGTAGAAAGAAACAAACCAAACGAATGTTAACATACCTGCACAATTTCATTGCTCCAGATGCTTGTGTCCAATTTCAGGCTCTGCACTTTGGAAACATTGGCCCCCAGACCACGGTGTTGTCCTGTAAAAGAAATAATATGACCATAACTGCATTATGGTTTTGAAAACAACTCATAATCTCATTCACAGCTTCAGGTCAACTCAACACCCCTCCCCCAAATAAATGCAAAAGATTGAATTTTTCAAACATGTCTCCATTGTGTGTGCAGTGAGTAGAAAATTGCTCAGATTGCTAGCTGAAATCAAAGGCTGGCTCCAATCCAGGTTGGCCGAAATCTGCTGAAAAGTGCTACTTAAAATAATGTTCACATTACAATTCTGGTATGTAATAATAATTCTGAAAATGGATAATGGCTACTTAATGACTAGTTTGTATGTCTGTCTTCTCACCTACTGTTTAAGCTGCAGAACTTAGTGAAAGTGAATGAATAACCTAACACATCAAGCCTTTTCAAGATCCTATTGCATGCATTTCTGCTACCTGCCACCATTTTTGAAGTAGGAGTTCCTTGGCAAAGCTGTTCCATATAGTTTTTGCCTTTCCTGTGTCAAAAAGCTAAACACATTTGTCCTAAACTATCCATTTTTTTAGCTTTATCTCCTTTTCCCCAGTAACATTTTTTGAAAGATGCTACAGCCCTGCACTCTAGTAATTCTACACAAGTTCATAAAAGTTTCTGTCATGACGGTCTCCAGTCCTCATCACTACAGATTACATCCCTATCCTTACATCTCTGTTTTATCTTCTGAACTACTTCCACCTTGTAGAGATATGGTCTCCAATACTGCATACAGTTCTTCAAGATGGAGTCTGAACATCATGAACAGAGAGAATGGATAAAAATCACAGTTTTATTCTACAGATGTTTCTCCCTGTTAATCCCAGTATCCTCACATGAACTGGTTTACTTTTTTTTCCACGGATCAGTTATATCATAAAAGCGTTATGCTATGACATAAAGAGAGCTAATGGATATAGCAAATGAGACACTGGAAGAAAAAAAATGCACTTTTAAGAGTGTTGTGGGAAGTATAAAGATATACAAGAAAGAAACCACACGAAGAAGATACAAATCACTCAGCAGCAGTATATAACAGAATTTCACAAGACAGGGAGTTTCAGGTAGGAGACCACATTTTGGTTCTGGTCCCTATAAATGAGAACAAGTCCTTGGTCAAATGGCAGGGATGCAAAGAGGTAACAGAACAAAGAAAATGTGTAAATTACATGGTGAGAGAGACAAAGACATTTTATCATGTAAACATTTTAAAGCCCTGGAATGAATCACATAGAAGTGTGGTGAGTGCAGTGTCAGATATTAAGGATCAGGAGAGAATGGTGCTACTTACCCCCAAAGTGATGATGAATGACACTATCTTTTACCTGCTACACGTTAGTGGGGCAGGCCTCCCCTTACAAGGCTTCCTCCTTGCTCTGTGCACACCTAGTCCTTCCATGTGCAAAGTAAGATAAATTCAAGATAACATTGTTTTTGCAGCGGCTGTTGTTATCCCAAAGTATCTGTTGATTATGACTGGACAACAGCATCTTCTTTATGTATTTTAGCTGATATGTACCTACAGCTCCAGCTGAACTCTTGACTGTTCATTTTAATTCAAAGGCCCATAGTAACAACTGTAGTATTGCCCTAACATTTGTCTCAGACCTTCTGTTGCATCCCTAAATGAAGTTACTTACTTTTAACAACTTAAATAAGGTTAATAGCTGTGTTTTAGCTATTGAGTAGAAGTAGTTATTTTGCAGAGAAGGGACTAGAGTTTTGTACTACAGTATCTTAATTAGACTGTACTGGTTAACATAAGCTGCTCTTAACATGTAAAACCCATTATTTAAACTATTATCTGCAACTGGTCTTCTTTCTTGAAGAATATGAAGATTCCTAGATGCTACTACAGAATCTAGCTGGTCTGATATCTGCAATGCTAGATGTACAGGAGCTGAATGTTAGACCTCATGTCTTAAACCAATGAGTTTTAACTGCTGCTTTGTTACATTGTTTCTCACATGAAATTTAGACTGGATTGATAGACAAGCCAGATTTGTTTAATAATGTAAACTATTTGCATATGACACACCAGTACACTGTTGCTTAATTCAAGTATTTTACAAACAGTTATGCGCTAGTGAATTGCTTGATGTAACCAGCAGAATGTGATCATTTCAGGCTACGTACAATAATCAAGGTAATCCTTTCTTACAATTTTCCTTACTAAATTCTGGCCTTTCTATTTAATTTATTCTATACTCTACCTACCTACATGGAAAGACAGTTCATATCTTACTTTCTAACTGTATTATTTCTAAATGTCCTTTTATTTCTCCTTCTAGTCTTCTGCCATTTAAATATCACCCAAACACTAAACTAATTGTTCTGCAGTGTACTCCAGCACAACTTCTGAAATAACCACTGGCAAACCATCCCAAGATCAAGCATCAGAAACCGAAACATTATAAAGTATGGATGCACTGACTCAATCTTCTGTATTTGTTATCAAAACATAAATACTTAATTCATGGTTAGCCTAGTGATCAGTTGTAAAAGATAAACTCAACTGGTTTCTACTCCAACTTGGGATGCACACAGCATGACACTTACCTCCCTCCTCATATTAGATGCTCAAATAGCTATCAATCCACCTATATATCAAATAGCAAATATTGTGTTCTTGTTGTAATCTATAAGGATTTTGGCTTAAGTGTTAGCCCACTTGCCTTCCTCTTTTACCTTCTTCACAATGTATGAATTGCTCCAAACTAGAAAGACTAATAGCAAGATATGTTTTTATATATTCTGGGCTCTAGCTGACTTTATTGAAATCCCATATTATCGAATCTCAGTTTGTCGACACTCAAAATATTGAACTCCCACATCATCGAAGCAGCGGAACAATGAACATCTTCCCAGGGTAAGTAATGTGTTGTTCAACACAATGAACGTGGCCCTTTTCCCAACTGTAGTGTGATCTTGCAGTTGGTATATTTAGTTGGGGGGGGGTGTGGGGGACATAGGGTTATGGGTGGGTTAGGGATGGTGTAGTTTGGGTTTTGTTTCTTTTTGGGTACATGGTTACTTACTCTGGGAAAATCTTCATTGTTCCACTGCTTTGATGACGTGGGAGTTTGATATTTTGAGTATCGACAAACTGAGATTTGATAAGATGAAATTTTGATGAAGTCAGGTAGATCCATATTCTGTAGCAGGCAGCTCATAGTAGAAATATTTACAATAAAGATACAAACTACTGTTATGATTCTTGCATCTGTATTGATTGTTTTTTATGGTAAAAGCTAGAGTGGATAAACCCCACTATGATCAGGCTTCACTTTACTCCCTTACCCTACCTCCAATTCCCATCCACCCCATACCACATCTAATCTTATATCTGCCTTACTCCACCCCTCTTCCCAAGCACCAATCCGCACTACATAATAATTAACCGATCAAGCCAATCCCAGTATATCAGCACTTCTTACACTCAGCTACACCCCAAACTATACAAAATCATCTATCCTTTATATCACTATTTCTATAAAGGCATGCTTGGCTCACATCCAGTCATCTGTACCAAAACTTTTCACAGTATCTCCAACATGCTCCTATCATCTTTCCTTACCTTGCCATTGTTACACCTCTCCCTCCACACATCACCTATAACTCTGACTCTTATAACACATACTGCCACAGTTATCTCATCCATAATGAATCTCTCTCAGTAACAGCTTTTTTAACCCCTCATCTATTTCCCACGGTTTTTTCTACTACCATAGGGCCTAAAATCTTCACCATATGCCATCCAAAAATACAATTTAAAAAGTGAGCAACAGCAATTAGATCATTCGTACAAAAAAAAATTAATCTCCTTCATTTAGCAGTGTGGTGACATCCACCCAAACCCTGGTCCCACCCAGAGCACACACCACAGAACACACCCTAAAACACTAAATATAGCATCATAAACCCTCTGAAGCACATGCAACAAATTTGCCTTCCTTCATGCTTGGATAAATCACTACAAATCTGATATCTTAGCAATAAAAGAGCCTTGGCTAAATCCACATAAATGACAATGAAATACTACAGCCCAACTATAATATAATCAGGATATAAAGAACCCATAACAAAGGGGAGTGGAGTAGCCCGATTCTTTCCAAATACCCTCACTACAATCCCTTTCACTAATAACATCTCAAACTTTTCCAGTGCAGAAATTCTTGTCTCATTCCTAAAAATGAACTTTGCTAAAAGTATATGCTTTGTAGTACTATATATCCCCCAGAACAAAACATGCCCATTCTAGAAGAAATACTAACTTGGGTCTCACAGACAATAAACAATGAAACAATTATACTAGGAGACATCAATAGGCAGACACGTTCAGCTGAAACAGCAACTAATTGCATGAGCCTCTACAGTTTAACTCAAATGATCAACTCTCCAACAAGATATAGCAAAAATGATACCCAACAATCCATCCTTGACTGGATACTATTCTCCCACCCTGATAATTTTACCTCAATGGGCACACTCCCTGATATCCTAAGTGACTATCTCCCAACCTATGCCCTTAGGACTGTCACTCATAAAACAAAGAAACATAATTTTAAATTAATCCACATCTTAATAAAATTATGTCAGGAAACTTTCAGTGAATTACTAAAATCTTTAAATTGGTCATTTCTGATAATCCAGCCCCATGGCTAACCAAGTCATGTAAAATCCTTAACAAAGAAAAAGACAAAGCATGGCGCTCATGGCAAAAAAAAAACAAAAATGACAACAAGTTTACAATTATTTGGGCAACTTTGCAATCAGGTGAAAAAAAACATGTCAAAAATACCATAGTCATATACAAAACTAAGATAGAACTAACCCTAAAAAGTACAGTTGTGTACAATTACCATAAATGTGGATGTTTGAGTGTATTCATTGTTGCAGTTCTGACTTGATGGATTTCCCAGTGTGGAAGCCCTTGGCCAAACTGACTACCAGAGATTATTTTTCCCCTACTCCTGAAGCTGGTGGATGCCCTTTTCAATGTCACTGTGTTTGGGTATAAAGGTAGTCAGCTGGTGGCATGACCTCAGTACTTTCTTGTCTCCAACAAGTAGGAGCCCCCTGTGTGTCCTTGATGCCAGGGGTCTGCGACCCTGTATTCCAGAATAAGTGTGAAGGAGGAAGTCCATCCTGACTGTGCAGGTGAATATTCTAGCCTATCCCATAGGCCAAAAGGGAAGGAGGGAGGGAGGGAAAGACTACTGCAACAGTGAATACACAAAAACATCTATAGTTATGGTAAGTGTACACAAATGCACTCTGCTCTTCATGTTTAACTGTTGCAGTTCAGACCTGTGGGATGATTTCCAAAGCTGAAAAGGAGGCTGGATGGAAAGATAATGGAGAGGCAAGGATGCCCTAAAAATGGCAGTAGGTTGATCTAGACTCAGAAAAGGTAGGGAGATGGTACTGTTTGGTGAAGGTATGCTCTGATGATAAGTAGCTGCTTCCAAAATGTCCTTGGCGGACACTCCTTTAAGAAAGGCATTAGAGGCAGCAGTCGTCCTGGTGGAATGTGTTCTCACAGCCTCAGGAGGCTTCTTACCATGATGGCTGTAGCAAAAAGCGATACACTGGGAGATCCATTTGGAAGTAGTTTGTTTTGAAACTGGTCTCCCCTCAGAGTTATTGGCAAAAGCCACAAAAAGTTGGTCTGATTTCATGACATTCTTGGTTCTGTTCAAGTAGTAATGCAATTGCCTATGCACATCCAAAGGATGGAGGATCATTTCTCCCTTGTTCTGAGGGTTAGGGAAGAATATAGGTAAGTGTATGGTCTTGTTAAAAGAAGTTTCTGTCATTACCTTGGGCATAAAGGAAGGGTTGAAAATGATAAAAGGTTCTACACATAAGTGCTTGATGTTATGACACCCTTCTAGCTGAGGTAATGGTTAGTAGTAAGTCTGTCTTCCAGGTCAAAAATGTTCTATCTGTGGAAGCTGCTGGTTCAAATGGATGAAGGGTGAGCTTCTACAGAATGAAACTGAGGTCCCAGGGGGGACCAGGAGGTTTCTTGGGAGGCCTAAAGTGGACTCCCCCTCTCAGAACATGTTTCATGAATGGATGTGAAAAGAGAGGAGGTTGAAAAGGCAGATAGGTAGAAATAGCTGAAGTGTAGATTTTATAGAAAAGTAGGAGAGACCATTTTCAAAAAGGCTGGATAGTATGATAGGATGAAAGGGATCTGAGCTTGACAAGGGTTTTGTCTCTTCTGTCTAACTAAAGAATTAATCTTTGCCATTTGGCAGAGTAAGACTTCTTCTGCTAGGCCTCCTGATCTCCTTTGGTATGTCCAGGACCTGCTTGTCAAGGAGAGGCCACTTCCATTTGAACAGGGTATCATCCAAGCTGGCAATTTGAGTCTATGCAGGTTGGATGTATTATTATGCCTCTGTTCTACATTAGCAGATCCACTGTCTGTGGCAATTGCTGTGATTTCCTGTTAGTTAGATGGAGTAATAGAGGATACCAGTGCTACCTTGGCCAATCCAGGCCCATCAGAACTACTTTTGTGGATGGGGGAGGGTATAAATGACATGGAATCTTCTGATGAGGATGAGTTATTAAATCTCAGTATTTATGATAGTGAAATATTTGAGGCATGTATAAACTTGGATGAAGGGGATGTACATGACAATTTTAGCAGTAATATCACATCTGAATCTTTTTTTACTGGATATGGTCATTTGGAAATGCCCAAACTTAAGTCAGAAAGTAATTTCATGTCCCCCAAAAATAGTCCAGCCATAAATATCTTTGAAAATTTAGTGTGTAAAAAAGTGGCAAATGTTTATGGTCAGTTTGTTAAGAATTTTGAATCATATAATTTGACGAAGGAAGAATGGTTGGCCCTACAAGAACTTAGATCCAATCTGAATGGGGTTGTATACAAAATTGCTGACATAGGAGGTAACTGGGTAGTCATGAGTACATCGCAATATGATGAAATGGTTTCAAATACACTATCTGAGGAAGGCTATTATGTCCAATTACAATATAATCCGTTGCATAGATTTGCAACAGAGTTGCAAGATTTATAAGAACGTGGCGAAAGGCTTGTTTTTTTTTTAAAACATAAAGATGTACAAAAATGATGGTCAAGACACACAGGCATCCGTTTATGTATGCTATCCCTAAGATCCACAAGAGTATGTCTACACCACCTGGAAGACCCATTATTTCTGGGATTGGGTCTTTTATTGAAAATGTTAACATATTTTTGGATTCATATTTTAAAAAACAATTGGCCACAATCCCCTCACATGTTAAGAATACTCAACAAGTTTGTCATGAACTGTTAAATTTGGAATGGAAAGAAAGCTACTTCTGGGTAATGGTGGATGTTACCGCTTTGTATTCTAACATTAACATAAGATGAGGTATGAAAGCAATGGCTATGAAAGTGGGAGAAAGACCACATTCTACATTTTTGCTGACCTTACTTGAATTTTGTCTTACACATAATTATTTTACATGGAAGAAGGAATTATTTTTGCAAACTAGGAGGACTGCAATAGGGGCAGCGTTTGCCCCTTCATATGCCATAGTTTATATGGGAGAATTTGAAAATCAATTTATGATATGACAGGAGTATTTTGTGAGAAATGTAGTATACTACAAAAGATACATAGATGATTTATTATTCATATGTAAAGGTGAACAGGTGGAATTTGTAAAATTTATGGAAATTCTACACAATAATTCACAGGGGTTGAAATTCACTTGGGAAATTGGTATGGAAAACATTTATTTTTTGGATGTTACATTTTATGTTAACACTACCAAAAGGGTACAGCGCAAACCTTATAGGAAGCCCACTGCAGTTAATAACTTCTTACATGCAACTAGCATGCATCCCCCTCACTTGATTAGTTCATTACCATATGGTGAATTTAAAAGAATTTCTACCAACACTTCTGAAGTAGATTTAAAATAAATTAATTTGGAAGAGACATTCACCAGATTACAGAATAGAGGGTACAATGATCATATATTACAAAAAGATAAAAATAAAGTCATAAATACTGGTGAAATAAGAGGTGTGAATGACTTTAATCCACATGGTAGAACAATTCCAAATCTTAAAAAAGATGGAGGGATGGAAAAAAAGTTTTTTTTTTTTTTATTTTTATTTTTTGTTACCAGATATTCAGATTTTTCACTTATTTTGGAGAAAATTGTTAGGCAATCTTGGGAAAAAGTGAGTTAGGATATTTCCATTGGATGGTTATTTCCAAAGCATACAACTTTTTCCTATGGTAGGTACTGTAATTTAAAAGAATTGTTGAATAGGAGACGTGTTAAATCAAGACATTCTGACACTATAGATAAAATTGTGGGATCTTACTGCTGTGGAAGATGCTCAGTATGTCACAGGGTTAAAAATCTAGATAGTACAAAGATTAATGGTAGATAATATAGGGCCAAAGAATATTATAACTGTGACAGCTGTGGAGTGATTTACATCACAGGATGTGACTGCGACCCCACCTCCTGGTATATTGGTCAAACTACTAGGAAGGTTAAAGTGCACATCATGGAACATTTGGGAGATGTAAGAAAGCAAAAACCTGAAAGTCCAGTTGCTATGCACTTCTTGTCAAAGCATAAAGGGTTGGAAAATAATTTATTTTTCAGTATTTTGGCAAGCCCGACATCCATAGGTGATAATTTCAAACAGCAGTTAAACAGACTGGAAAGTCGTATGATTATTAATTTTCACACTTTATATCCCCAGGGAATGAATTTGGGAAATAATTTGAACATTTAATATAACTTAGTAGTACATGTGAATACATATATATATATATATATATATATATATATATATATAAAAAGTTAGAAAATCAAATTTAAAAGAATGCACAAGATTCTGTAAGGAATTCTGGTTTATATTACAGAATAGTTTATTATATGTTAAAATTCCATATTTAGAGGAAGGAATAAATATAGATTTATGTTATTTATGAGGTTATTTATTTGTATTGTGCAGGCATTTAATTTTGATATGTGATATATTTATAATGAATGCAATTTTTAATGTATTTAATATATTTATAAGGAAAAGTGTATTTGTAAAATTATAGTATCATAGTTGCATGTATATTAATTTGATATGAATGAAATTGCATTTCATGGGGATATTGTTTGTAAATTTAAATAGCACTTTTTTAATTTGTTTGTTTCAGCGTGTTTACATACTGGCTTTGTGGTAAAGTAATTAATCAATGATGTAATTAATGTAGTACTTATCTGATTGGGAAATTTTAATTGAATTATTGTTGGTATGGATTGGTATATAAGGGATATATTTTGAGTTTAAAAATGTTCCAACAGAAGGTGAGAAGCCGAGGTACCAGAACGGATGTAATAAAAGAATTCTATGTCCTGACAGTGGATTTCCTTGTCGGTCCTTTGATGTGGTTTGATATATTGCTTATTTTTATGTTTTTGTGAAGACATTCTGGAGGTTTCCCAGCTCAACATCTTTTTGAAGGTTCTTTCCTTTTGAATGTTATCCCTTTAAACCTTGTTTCCTCTTCTTCTTCCTCAGGCTTTGGTATTCTTTCTGAAGCTCAAGGATGTCTATCTCCATATTCCTATTCATCCTCATTTCAGGAAATTTTTGCATTTCTCTGTTGCTTCCTTGTATTTTTAGTTCTCTGATTTGCCCTTTGGTCTCTCTACTGCCTCTAATGTCTTCATCAAATGCCTCACTCCTGTGATTCCTTTCTGCAGGATGGAACTATACAGATCTTTCCTTATCTGGATGAGTTGGTCATTCAGGCTTTCTCTCCAGAGATTTTGCTTCAGCATCTTCACTATATTATTTGTCTTCTGCAAGGTCTAGGGTTTACAGTGAATTTCCAAAAATCCTTCTTGTCTCCTTCTCAGGATCATGTTTTTCTTGGGTGCAGGCTCCAGACCATTCCAATGCTGGTATTTTTGCCTCCTCCCAAGGCTTTGACTGTGATTGTGTTCTTTCAATCCCTTCTTCCACTGGCCTCCATTACAGCCAGATAGTTTCTAAGGGCTCTGAGATACATGACATCCACCATTCCTATGCTTTCTCTGGCCAGACTTCATATGAGAAAGCTGCAGTGGTTCCTAAAGTCAGTCAGGCTTCAACATTTTCATCCTTTAGACTTTCCAATTCATCTTCTCTCATGTCTGAAGCTAGAGCTTCAGTGGTGGATTCATCAACTGTCCCTTGACCCAAGGCTTCTGTTTCAGCCATCAGTCCCCACTCAGGAACTCTTTTCAGATGCATCAGAAGTGGGGTGTGGAGTTCTCTTCAGCCCACAGAAGGTCCAGGCCTTTGGTGTCTTCATCAAAGGAAGGATCATATCAATATCAAAGAGATGAGAGCTATTCTCCTGTCTCTTCAGGCCTTCCATTCACTTTTCCTTCCAGGGCCCCTCAAAATCTTTACAGAAAATACCACAGTGATGTGGTACATTAACAAGCAAGGCTGTTTATATTCCTTCAGATCAGAACATTGTGACAGACTCTCTTAGCAGGCCCAAAACACAGACTCACAAGTAGATGCTTCATAGAGATGTGTTCTTGGACACAGTCCACCAGTGGGGTCTTCCTCATGTAGATGTTTTTGCTTCCCCTCTGAGCAGATAACTTCCTCTCTTTTGCACCAGTGTCCCCTATCATCTGGCTTGGAAGGTGGACACCATATCTTTTTTCTGGAAGGGGATGTTCTTTATGCCTTTCCTTCCTCTTATACTGAGGGATCTGTTCAAGATAGAACAGGATGCTCCCAAAATCTTGTTGGTGACTCCTTTTGGCCTAGGCAGCATTGGCTCCCTCTTCTTCTGCATTTAGCCAGGGGCAGTCATTACAAGTTACCTCACAGGGTGGACCTACTCAGGTTTACATTTGAAATGCCGAGGGACATTTCAGTGACCACAGGTTGTTGAATGATGGCTGGCCAACCCATGTTGCCAATCCTTCCCTTGTCTGAGTTCTGTTTCAGCAAATGCTCAATGCATTCGCAAAGATGAGGTTGGTCATTTAATTAGCAATCGCAGTACAGTGAGAATTGGGAAATGTACCCTTTTCCCCACTGTAATGTGATCTTGGATTTGGAATATATATTTTGCAGGGGGTGTGGGAGGGTCCAGGGGAGCTTGCCCCCCAGCAAAATCATCATGTTACATCTTGTGCAGTGTAGGACTACATTCTACGAATGTCAAGTAAGGTCGACTTCTCAAACAGAGGTGTGTTTGTGCCTTTTTAACCTTGTCAACATTATGTGTTCAACCTTTTAGTCAACATTTCAGGTGGTTCTTTTATGTGAGTATCACCTATATGATAGTAAACCACCTATAAGACAAGGGGTCTCTCATCCACCCCCACTTACCCACTCTTCAACTGTCACTGTGGGTGATAGGGTTTTGATCCCTTTTAGGCACCTTTTTTCTGAGGATGTGCTTTGGGTACTGCAGACGGCCAGAATACACACTACCAGGAAATACTATTTGTCCAAATGGAAAATATTTTCTGTTTGTTGTTTTGCTCGTAACATGGATCCACTTTCTGTGGAAGTTCCTTTGGTTGTCTCTTATTTGTGTGAGTTGCTCAATGCTGGGTTGGCAAACTCTTTTGTTAGATGCCAACTGTCAGCCAGTTCTGCTTGTCTGCCTTTGACTCCTCCTTTGGCTTCTAAATTTGAGGTCAAACAATTCCTTAAAAGTATCCTTCATATTAGAACCCCCCTGGAAGCCTGTTCCTCCTTCTTGGGACCTTATTTTATCTTTAAAAAATTGACTCAGGCTCATTTTGAGCCTGCAGCTTTGGGTTCTTTACAGCATTGTTCCTGGAAGACTGTTCTTCTTTTAGACCTTACCTCAGCCAGGTGTGCTTCTGAGCTGCAGGCCCTTATGGCTGTTCCTTCCTTTTTAGTTTTTAAATACAGGGTGTCACTTTGTACAAATCTTTCCTTTATGCCCAAGGTGGTTAAAGAATTGTCTCTTAATCAGTCTATTCATTTGCTCACTTTTTTCCCTTCTCCACAGTCTGCTAGTGAAAGTGTTCTTCACATCTTGGATTTGCAGAGACAACTCAGATATTATTTGGATAAAACTAAAGACATCCATAAATCTTAGCAACTTTTTGTTTCATTTCATCCTAGGTCCTTGTATTTGTCTGTTTTTAAGCAAATTATTTCTTCATGAATATCTAAGGCCATTTCATTTTGTTATCTTTTCATGGGAACAACCTTTCTTCTTCTGCTATGACTCATTCTACCAGGCATGTGGCTTCTTCTGGTGCTTTTTTCAAAGGATTGGATACCAACCCCATTCTTGAGGCAGCTACTTGGACTTCCGTGCATACTTTTACCAAACAATGTAAGTTGGATGCGGTTTCCATGGCTAGAGCCATATTTGTCAGAGCAATCCCACATGGCTTTCTTTAAAGCTCTGCTGGACCTTCCTCCTCCCACCTTTCCTCCTTTTGTACTCTGCCTACTGTAAGGAATACTGCAGCAGTGATATGGAAGGGCATAGTACAGTTGTGTAAATTCTTACCATAACAGTAGATGTCCTTCTCTTCACTGATGCAGTATTCACTCCCTCCCTCCTCCCCCTGTTTCTTTCTCCTTCTCGAGGCAGATTTTCCTCTTTTCTACTTCGACTGTTGTTCCTCCTTGGACTTTTCAGTTTTGAGGAAGGTATGTCCATACATCACCTTTATGCCCTATGCTGTGTGCAGGGAGCATACGTGTGATGTATGACATCCCTATTTCAACCTATGGCTTTGGTATACTGGCCAGATGTCAAGCTGCCCTATGCAGGGGATACTTACTGTAAGGAATACTGGAACAGTGAAGAGAAGGACATCTACTGTTATAGTAAGATTTTACACAACTGTACTTTTTCTCATAAGCAGTCTGGCCAGAGGGATCATGAGAATGCAAGAGGCCATATATCCAAGGACACTGAGATACTCTGTGGTTGTCAGGTAATACTGTCCAGGATCTTTTTGAAGTAAAGGTATAGCAAGTTAGCCTTGTCCTGAGAAAGGAAAGCTTTTTGAAGAGCTGAGTCCAGTAAGGCAACTAGAAACACAATCCTGATTGTGGGGTTTGTTTGAGGGTTTTGTGTATTAATGGTGACCCCCACTGAAGTGAGTGAGTGTTAGGTATAAAACAAGTCTGCTTTCAGTGTTTCTAGGCTTGTTGCCTGAATGAAGCAATCATCTAAGTAAGGGTAAATCTGAATTCCCTTTGTTCTAAAGAAAGCTATCACTGGAGCTAAGCATTTTGTAAAGACCCTGGCTGCACATACCTCTCAGCTGTCCAGTTTTTCGCAGAATGTCCAGATTTTTGTTTCATATTTTTGTCTATTCCATATAAAATTTTCAGTTTTCTGGCAAATCACTGGAATGATCTGAGGACTGAAGTCACTACATAATGACATACATTTGAGTTTCAGACTTCAAATCCTTCAGAAAATGTATGTTAAAACAAACACTTTTACTTTAGCTACTTTCTAAGTTTATATGAACAATATTTAAAGCATGTCCCTATTTTTGAAACTTTGTCCCCCCATTTTGTTGGGAGTTGTCCAGATTTCTTGCACTAAGAGGTTGAGAGATATGTGTCTGCAGTCGACAAATCAAAGGACAAATCAGAGAACTGATAGTGCCTCACACCTGCTCTAAAGCATTAAGAACCTTCTGTGTGATTCCTTTATGGGGATATAGAGGTGTGCATCTTTAAGAGATAAGGTTACCATGCAGGCATTGAGGGTAATCATAGGCAGTGGTTTTTGTAGATTTAGCATTCTGAGTTTTTGGATCTATAAGAAACAGTTAAAGTCTTGATGGGTCTAGAACTGACCTCCACGTACCTTCTTTTTCTAGGAACTAGAAAAAGTCTGGAGTAAAATTTTGTTCTTTGTAAGAATTTTGACACAGGTTTCACAGAGCCTTGAACTTCCAGAAGCTTTATTTGGATTAAGGCCTCTGTCTTTTGGTTTGAAGAAATGTCTGGAAAGCCTGAGCAAATCAAGGTTTGTTTGAACTTGAACCTGTAGCCTTTTGAATGATGTTTCGCACTCATTACTCCCCAGTAATGAGAGTCCAATTCTTGTAGAAGAGTAATAGTGTTCTCTTCAGCTTGAGGAGAGGGAGTTAAAGGGGAGGGGATGGGGAAGGGGGAAAGAGGGGAGGGGGATGGGGAAGGGGGAAAGGAGAGCCATGCAAGAGTCATAATTGCTCCTTGCTAGATCTCTTTGGTTGTGATCCCGAAGGCCTACTGGGGTCTGACTGACACTATCTAGGCAGCTGGTGCTGCCATTGGCTCCTTTCCCTATGAGGTTTCCTTTGTCTAGGTGTAGCCTGGGGGTCTGGAAAGAACCAATATTTGGTAGGATAATTCTGGCTGAATCGAGGGGGTTGGACCTGAAGGAAGTCCGTAACAGTGTGCATGAAGTTGACCTTATCCTCCATTTTCTTAAGGACAGCTTCAGCCTTAGGACCAAAAAGAAAATATTTGTCTAAGGTGGCATCTAGGAGACTGGATTTGACATGCTCAGGAAGGGACTGCTCTTTCTGCAAGACATGTCTTCTAATGATGGATCCCATGGCTGCTGCCTTTCTGGAGGTTTCCAATGCATCATGGTCGCAGTGCAGAGAATGCTCGGCCAACTGAGAGCAGGAGTTGCATAAATCCATTAACTCCTTAGAGAGGGCCTTACTTTAATTTCTCATAGGTTTTTGTTTCATCTGTTCAAGAATAGTTTTCTGGTACTTCATCATATGAAACTGAGCCCTCATGACTAGTGTAGCAGAAGGGTAGACTTTCTTTCCAAACCTATCTAAAGCTTTGCCATCCTTGTCTGTAGGCAAATGGGTTTTGGAGAAGGTAGTTTTTGTTCCCTCAGGGCCTGGAATCACCACTTCAGGATCTGACACAGGGTTCTTAAAAAGGTGTTTGTGGGAATCTAGAACCCTGTAAAATCTGTCAGGCTTTTATGGGGCAGGGGGCAAACAGTCTGATTGTAAAAAAGAATCGAGGAATATATCATCTACCACCTCTAAAATTTATTTTATTTTTATTTTACATTTGTTAACCAGGAATGTCCACTGGACACAGGTCCCTTTTCAGTGGAGGCCTGGAGAGAAAATCTCCACATATAACTAACAAATAAGAACACTATTAGTACAAACTTTACATTATAATTAAGACAGACAGTGAAATAATACAAAATGTAAACAAGATACCATCCGACATATTTTCAATCTTAGGTCCTAGGCCCATTAATATAACTTAAGGTCTATGAGCAGTCAGGTAGGAAGAGTAGTGAGCAGAGTAATGTAGTGGTGGATCTAGGCTGGAGTAGTACAGGAACACAGCTAATTGTTACTGAGGTGAGTTTTTAGTGATCTCTTGAACTTTGGTAAGGAAAGGATGGTAGGTATATGACTAAGTATAGTGTTCCAGATTTTAGACATGCAATTAGAGAAGAGTGATTCCCCTGCTGTATTATTAGCTTTAGTTGCTTTGAGAAGGAATTTGTTACTGGAGCGGACAGTCCTGTTACTAGAGTGGGGGAGAAGTAGGTTTTGTAGTGCAGAGGGTTTTCTGGTTGATACATAATTTTATGAGCCAGAGAAAGTTGATTGTAGAGTTGTGGGAGTTCCAGCCAGTTAAAGGTTGTGCAGTGGTGAGATCTAAATGGAGAGTCTGAGGCGAATCTAGCTATTTTGTTAAAGCAGGAGTCAAGTTTAGCTAAGTCTGGTTTCCTGAGGTTGGTAAGAACAGGGGAAGCATAGAGGAGGATCAGGTAAGTGCGGGAAAATTGCAAATAAACCCTGGCTTGGCACCAATGTTCTTCATGGGCAGGGACAGTCTGTGAACACTTGATGTGTAACAAGTTATATTACAACTTGTAAAAAGTAAGTTTGGTTAGGTTTAAAATGGGTCTTGGGTCAATAGCCTAATAACTAACTAGGAATCTATGAATTTATGTTTTCACACATACATGCCCTGGCAACAGTGTCTGTGCACTCCCTGGTAAAATCAACACCTCAATGAATCCTTATATATGGAAATCCATTCCGGACAACAATTTGTTCATCCTCCTGTTGTGGGATTTTCAATACCCCTATCCTTAATGACTTCATGACTAGTATAGCAACATCAGCCTGTCCCTGCCATCCTACCTGTTTGTCTCTCTTGGAATCTGGATCTGTTCATCAAACCCTGGTCACTAGAGCTGCAGTTAGGGTTTCGTCCCTTTACAGCATGTTACTGCCTTATCATAATCTATTTTGTTTGTTTAAAATGTATTATTATTCAAAAGGAAGTAGGCAGGCAGTTAAGATCTAGAGTAGACTTTTGGCATACTGTTGTACTTTAGTCACATGTCTTGCTGTGCACCATTCCTGTTTACATGGTTCATAGGTTTATAAATACTTCCTACGGTATAGATTCATGCGGATCTTTAGAAGCCTAGCCATACATTCCAATGAGTTTTTAGCCCTTATTTTTTTAGGTAGAAATAACCAGAGAAGAGCAGATCATTTATATGCTGCATATATCCATGAGTGCTGAATATATTGGTTCATAGAGAATTAGTAGGATATTGATCCATGAGAATTTTTTAAGACTAGCCATGAATTTTCAAGAAGGTTATAGTCCTTGTATTATAAGTACAAATAACCCAGAGCCCCTGTGTTTAAAGAATGAATAGCCCACAGCCCAGTTTACATGTTCTTCCTTTCCATAAGGGATAAACCAGGTGTCAACACCTAAACACTGCCATTCCCCATTCAGGTAGTACAGTAAAACTCACCAGCCTGAACATAAACCCCTACGTCACAAGATGGGTTGCCAACTGACTTACAGACAGAACTCACATGGTAAGAATAGCGGGCTCCAGGTCCAACTCTAAACCAGTCACGAGTGGTGTCGCACAAGGCTCGGTCCTGGGACCCCTACTGTTCAGCATATACTTCTCAGAAGTACAAGCAAACACAGGAGGACTATGGCTAACCAAATTCACCGATGACTGCAAACTGGGAGCTATAATTGACTCTCCGGCTGACACGGACATCCTCCAAAAGGGCCTTACTGAGACGGACACCTGGTGTCAAAGTCATGGCCTCAAGCTAAATGCCAAAAAATGCATAGCCAACCCGTGTGGGAAAAACAAAACACCCACGAATTACCACATAGGTGGCAGCCCCCTTAATACAGAAGAGGTAATAAGAGATCTGGGAACCCAGGTAGATAGTAATCTCTCCTTTGACAATCATGTTGCCAAAGTAGTTAGGAAATCCTTCTATGCAGCCCATCTAATTACTAAAGGGTTCGCATCTAGAAATAAAGAGGTTATAGTGCCCCTCTACTCATCACTCATCAGACCCATCAAAGAATACAATGCCCCATTTGGGATGTACCTCACAAGACACTTCCAATTGCTGGAGAGACCACAAAAGTACCTCACCAAGAGGATTACTGGCCTCAAACATATGTCCTATGCAGCCCGACTGAAAAAACTCCGGCTGTACTCAGTGGCATATTGCTTACTCAGAGGTAATCTCTGCCTGACTTACAAAGCCATGTTCAACTCAGAATTGATGGAGATGCTCCACCTAAACAAATCCAAGTCACTGTGAGCCATGTGCTCTAGTGAGTTAAACCTCGCCACAACAATAAATAGAACATGCTGGAGGGATAGATTCCTGTCACAGAGACTCCCCATGCTTTGGAACAAAATTCCAAATTACATCAGGCAGTGCCCCTCACTAACACTCTTCAAGAGAAACCTTGACGAGTGGATGGGTAACAGAAAATACACCCCTGGGATCACTTCATTGGCTTTGCTTGACAGAGGACCAGTTAATTAATCAATGGGGCAGCGATAGCCGACACATTCTGGCTAGGCTTATAAATGCCCTCAGGCAGATAGCCTACTCCCTACCTATGAACCTATGAACCTATTAATAAATAGGATTAGCTTATCCATTCAAGTCTCCCAGTGTATCAAGCTGTTTTTTTTTTAGCATATAAAAATCCATTCATTCCCACAGAGTTGCATATCTGTAGACACATTTTATTGAGCTACTCAGCACAGTCCTCAGCCTTCCACTTCCAAGATGTACAGCTCTACAACATGTTCCACTACAAAGTGAAACAAATGGGTTAAATGTTGATCACGTACTACCAACTTCATCTAGGAAGTTCATTGCAGGGTTAATAACTGTTTCATCATGCTTAGAGAATGTTATTTTGGTGAATTAAAAATATTTGGTATTATTTAATATAGATATGAGTTAACAACATTCATAATGAATGTACAGATACCCTTTCAATGTGGAACAGTACAGAGCATGGAATTTTTAAGAATATGGAACATCCCTCATAATGAGGTGAGGTTTAGTGGTATGCTTATCAGAGTCAAGCTTTTGATATGGTAACCTTGTTTCTAGCAACTATGCTCCACCACCTTCTCTTTTATTCATTAAATTAAATACCACTAACCTCTAAAACCTCTCATATTTTGACATCTAATCCATTCCCATTTTCAGTTCTGTAATCCTACTCTGCACTTTTTTTATCATTGTAATTTACATTTCTGTAAATGGCATCCAAAACCGAATGCACTATCCCAGGTACAACTTCATCAAAGCACTGTGAGTGGATTTATTTCTTTATGATTACTGGATTCTACTCTTTGATTTCAGCACCTCAGCATTGTCCTGTACCTCACTATCACTTTTGTACTTTGTTCCTAGTTGTACATTTCAAGCTATAGAAAAGACCTCCGGTCCGGCCCCCTTTCTCTGTGGTTGGTAGTAGCTTCCTATTTATGCTGGCTTTTATTTTAGAAATACTGTAAACAAAATGCATATCATTACATCTGTCCCAGCCACTGTTTGTTTAACTGTCCTGTTCCTGCCTGTTAGACAATCTCTCATATCCCCCAGGGCTGTCTGAATCTTGGTCTCAACCATAAATAAATTAATAATATTTTCATTTCATTTTTTTACTTTTTTTTTTTACACCAGCTATTTTGGTATGATGTGTGCACACAAGACCATACAGCTCCTGAACACAGGAAGCTATCTTATAAGATAAAACAATGTTCTCAATAAAAATACATACCAACTAAATGTGAACAGAACAGATTTATGTTCTCCTACCCCATATGCAAACAATGAATATATGATGACAGCAGAGATTATGTCATCAAATAAAACAACAGTGAACAGTGAAAAATATATAAAATCAGACAAAAAGAACAGCAATATTATCATCCTAAATCTGCACATGTACATTCAATCAGCATACGGGCTCATGCATTCTTTTTACCACTCCATAATCAGTCTGGTCCCCAGCACTTCATTAATCTGATAACAGCTTTGGTTTAATAATGTTGAACTTACCTGCACACTTCTTACAAATTACCACACAGAGATTGATGGATGCCCAGTCAGGGTTAATTGCCTTGCAGTCTGCACAGGACCGGTTTGACTTATTGGACCAGATCTTCTCAGCCACTTCATAGTCAGAAAATGTCTCTGCTATAGACTCCTGGAGAGCCTCCATCCATTCCTTCTTCTCTCTGTCAGAGTCTGCGGTGAAACTGCAAGTATCAAAGTCCATTTATTACCTGACATAGTATACCTCGTGGAGACAACGACATACTCAAATGTAGACATGAGAAAGACTCCTAAAGAAATACAATTTAGTGAGGGCTACAGATGAATTCACCACAGTATGTATTCATGTACTCAAGAACTTCTGCTGTCTCAGGAGTTACTGTGTTGGTGTAGCAAATACTGGTACAGAACATTCTGGAAACATTTTTATGCTCTTTTCTGTGGTAGTCAGACATCTGAGCAACAGCTGTGTGTGTGTGTGTGTGTGTGTGTGTGCGTGTGTGCGTGTGTGTGTGTGTGTGTGTGTGCGTGTGTGTGTGCGTGTGTGCGCGTGTGCGTGTGTGCGTGTGTGTGTGTGTGTGTGCACTGCACAACTCACCAAAATGATGGAGTTCACTACAAGCGGGTAGTGACATGATCAAAGACTCAGCTATGCTAAGTGGAGAGGTGCACAGGCATAGGAGGATTGTGAATGGCAACGTCATCCCCCAATATGATTTAAAAGCATTATTTCAATACTGTTTTAAAACTGTTTTAATCCAAAACTTCATTTATGCACTTAACTATCACAAATATGTTACAAACCCATTTTCTGCATAAACATTTGACTATTTTATACAATGTGATGCAGTTTCACAAAATGCAAAAATAAAATGCAAGCACTCAAACTATACATGTATAACTGTAAAGACAGCTACAGGAAGAACTTGTGTAGAAAAGATAAAACAGAAAAGAGACTTGATAAAGAATACAGTTGTAACAATGCCAGTCCTTGTTTATTGTTTTACTGTAGTGTTTTATTATGAAGATTATAACTTGGCAACCCATATTACTAAAGTGACATTAAGTATGAGTTGAAGGCTAAAGTAGTGAGGCAGGGAAAGCATGTGTGATTGTGATTAATTTAACCAAGTATTTATAGGATTTACCTTTATCAACCTTTATCATTATGTAGGACAACAACGTGCTGTCATGCTGTGTACTTCACGAGTGGTTCTTCCTTAATAACTAAATCTTAACTTCAATCAAAAATAGAAATCTAAATGTGTGCCTGCAAATACATATGCGCGCGCGCACACACACACACACACACACACACACACACACACACACACACACACACACACACACACAAACCAAGGAGTCACTGACTCACTGGAGGCAGGACTTCCATAAAATACAGGTTTCTTACACAAAAAAATAAACATTAACAGCCTAATTAACTCCAGGCAAAAACAAAACAGTTTCTGCTGGTGGATACTTTTCAGGTAATATTAAAAATACAGGGCTACAGGCCTCTAAACATCAGGTGATTACTTGAAGTAAAATCCACAAGTTACCCTGACAAGGCCCTCTCACTTCAGACTTTCATGGTCTTGTAAGCAATATCCAGCTCAACTATTCTGCACCTTTAGTAGAATAGCAAACTTTCTGATTTTGCTGTAGCAAGCCACACTCTTTTATACAGCTGTAATGATCAATTAGCACCTCATTACTAGTAAATGATACAGACTTATTGACAGCTACCTGTCAGAATGTTCCCACAATACACATTACAACATGCATGTTAAAGACACATTACTCCTTTCACTGATGCAGAGGTCTTGGACTCATAATGAATGACAGCCCATCAACATTTTGATTCACTACGTCAGGCTCGTGAGTCACTGTGCATTGAAAGGGCTGTAGTGATACTGCTCCAAGCACAAGTTCGTATTGCCAAGCCCATCTGTCTTATGGATTCTATTACAGTCTGTTGTTGTGTCTTTCGGCTTTTCCCGGTTAGGGGTCGCCACAGCGGAACTCCGGTTCGCTAATGATTGGCAGTAGATTTTTATATGCCGAGTTGCCAGCTCTGATGCACAACCTTCAATGAAGGTACGCCCATTCACGCATGTCTCCACACAGAAGACACTCTAGCTGAGAATCGAACAGGACAGCATCTTACTGTGAGGCGACAGTGGATTCTATTACAGTCTGTACTTTTTTGGTAATTGAGACTTCAGAATTATAGCCATCATCCAGGTTTGTTACATATTAGGAGTATTTTATTGATCAGCCTCTGAAAGGTAGCTTGTACTCCAGGTAGTCACAATAGTAACACTAAGTACTGGACTACACTGTGAGGTTTACAAAGTCTGTAAGATATATTATTTTATATCTTCCAGTTTCCCTTTATTAAGTATTTGGCTTCTCTTAGATTCACAACTAATTAATAAATTTTGGGTATGGAATAGCTATCAAACTTTGAAAGACTATTTAGCTTCCTAAACTCGTTACAGAATCTAATGCTTCCATCAAGTTTAGGAACTAGCACTAATTAGCTTCTACATTTTCCTTGTGGTTCCTTTATGATGCCTAGTCTGAGTATTGTTTGAACTTCTATTACTAAATGTATGTATGCATGCATGCAGTGGTGGATTTAAGCCTTGGGCAGAGGTGCATCCCCCCTTCAAAGCCAATAGGCAAACCTAGCCTCAGAAAAAAAATTCAACCAGCATTTATTTTTTCTCCTTTTTGATGTGTGTAACAGTCACAACGGAGATACAATTGGAAGTGCCAGTCAGGTGAACTGATCCTAAGGTCCTGAATTTCTCCTCTAATTGCTTCTCGTATTGTGCTAGACAAGGCATTTATTGAGCAGACTGAGATGACCAGGCTGTGTGTCAGTTAAAGAAAAAAGAAAGAAAAAAGTTTAAATTAGGGATGTTGTACTAAACTTGTACTAACCTCAACCCAGAATTTGAGTCTTCAATCTTATTCTTAGTCAGTATGTTAATAGCTGTTCAAAGAGTGAGGTAATATTTTGTTTTCCCTTGTAAACGATCCTTGCAGCAAGCTGTACAATGCTGTTTGGAAAACATACCATTTGGTGGTACACAGTTGAGAACTGTTTGGCAGTCATTCTCCTTTCAACCCACAGAAGCCTTAGTTTTGGAAAACGTTTAAAAATAAAGCTTCAGTACATTGACAGAAAAACGTATCGCCAAACAAAGCATGGTTTGAACTATGTACTACTCATGGTACATTTTCCAGCTTATGTGGGAATTTTTCTTCTACAAATTGCCTTATGTTAAGCCTAAGTGTGGTCAGTACTGTTAAAGATTTGTCTGAAATATAGCAATGTGCTTCTTCATGATTATTCTGGCAACAGTATTTTGAGTTCAGAACTTATTTTACCTCTAGACCAGCATGAAGGATGGATGCATAGGACACAATCTTGTTAGATGTAATCTTTTGCGTATATCTCTTGGATGTTTTATTTTTTTTTGCTATCTTAAAGACACACACATAGTCATACATCTGCACCTTCCTGTCTGCAGCAATAAACAGAAGAAGTTCCAAAAAACAGGATGAAGGTGAATTAAAACAGTTCGATCACAGCCACAAAACACAGCAACCACCTCAGGCTTAGGATAATCCAATTTATTCACCGACTAAGCGCTTTCACCAAATTAATGGCTTCCTCAGAGTCAGTGTAAAAAACAGAAAGCACAGCTTATATACTATCAATGCAAAATACTCAAACATCAATTAATTAATTAACTAGTTAATTGAATACAATAAACTTAATTGAACACCTCACAATATCACAGTCCTTATAAAATCTAACATTGTAGGTACCTAACTTTAAAGCAACATAAATTAAACTATACTATAATTAATATATAAAACACTTTCACTAATCAGTGTGTGTGTATACTTATACCTTATACTACATTGTTGTTTAAAATAAAAATTCAACCACATTAAAAATTCCTAACGGTTTCTTAACAATACATGCATAAAATGCAGTACAAATTAATAAAATAAATATTGTCATCAAGTCATTCTATTTCCTTATCCATTGTTAGTTGTTTCACTTTTATACTTCTGCCCAATGCTTTTATATAATACTGGCCCTAAATTTCAAAACAGGTTTCAAGGAGATATGTTCATTAATGCCAGGGTATCTGGTGGCATTGAGCCTCAACTGCCACTTGTCTCCAATAAGGCAACTTTGTTACTAATGTCCCCTCCTTGGTCCAACATAACTCTGTCTATAATGAAAAATAAAAACTTCTTAAAGTCCTTACAGTTCCCACTGTGAATGTAAAGTGCATTATGCAAATCCTTCTTCTTAATTGCTCTCACGTGTTCCACAATTCTTTCACGCAACCTACGGGTTGTCATGCCAATGTAAAAAGCATCACAGGTTGAGCATGAGGCCACATATACCAAGTTCATGGTGTTACAATTACATTTGCCAGGACATGGCAATGTATGCCCCCACCCCTTGATACACACATATGGGCCTTCTGCAATAAACCTACAATATCTACAGTAGCCACACTTAGACATCCTAGGTACCCTGCTCTTTGTCTCACACTCCATGATGCTCTTGATATTATCACCTTTGCTGTAAACTATCTTCGGGTTGGCACCCAACACTCCTTTTGTGGAATCACTGAGACAATACTCCCACATTCTGTGTAACACCTTGACAATATCGTCACTTCTTTCGTAAAATTTTAAAACAAAACAAGCTCCAACCATCTTAGACCTTTCAACTTCATCCTGGCCCTTAAATACTTCGCTTGTTCCCAACAAAATAGGTAAATATCGCGAACCCCTTTGTCTAAGCACTTCCCTTTTTAACTTTAATAACAATCTAAGAGGATAACCTCTGTCCAACAACATCCCTATCAATTTAAACATCTCCTGCTTAAATAACTCATCCTCACTCACCAATCTTGATAAACGCACCATCTGTCCTTTGGCAACACCCTTCCTCTGGTGGTAAGGGTGACAACTTTTGAAGTGTAAAAGTGAGTTCGAATAGCTTTCTTTCCTATAAATAGAACTGCTTAATCCCACCCCGTCCTTAGTAATAGCTATATCTAGAAAATTTATGCTATCCTTCTCCCAGTGAAACGTAAATTTGAAAAAACCAGTAGTAGAGTTCAGATATTCAATGAACTCCTTGGCCTGGGTTTCATCACCTTTCCAAATAATAAGCAGGTCATCCAGGAACCTGTTGTAAAGAATAATATTTGTCATAAAGCTAGATGGAAAAACATGAGTTCTTTCCCATATCCAAAGAACTATGTTCGCGAAAATGGGGGCACACCTGGCCCCCATTGCTACTCCTGAACATTGCTGAAATAGTTCACCCTCAAAACCTATAAAGTTGTTCAATAGGACCAATTCCATTAAATCACAAGTCAAATTAATCCTGTCCTTGTCAACTTTATTACTCAACAACAATCCCTCACGGAACATATCCAAGCCCTCCTTGTGTGGAATAGAGGAAAATAAATTCACCACATCAATTGACAAAAAACTATATAAACTACTATCTTCTTTGACTTCTCTCAACCTCTCCAAACAGTGCCATGAGTCCCTCAAAACATGAGGGACCCCATCAAACACCTTCTTACAAATAAAGTCCACAAAGGAGGCCAAGGGTTCAGTTTTTGAACCCCTTGCTGCTACTATGGGTCTAAACTGCAGATTGGCTACTCCTTTGTGGACCTTAGGAATACCAAAAATTTTTGGTAGGGCTGGGTTCTTCACCATCAAAAAATCATATTCTGTCTCAGAAATGGCCCCTTGGAACAAAGCATCCCACAAAAAAGCATCAATCCTTTTATAGGCTACATTAATTTCATTCCTCGAAACCCTCGAATATGTTTCAAAGTCATCCAAAATATTTAACATGGCTGCAATGTAGTCTAATTTATTCATTAACACCATCCCACCACCCTTGTCGGGTTTCATACACCTAATGGAATTGGAATTCTTCAGCTCTTTTAAGAGCATCCTTTCTTGTGGTGTTAAGTTATCAATCCAAGTGAAACTATCACTACATATTTTCCTAAATTCAAATTCCAAAAATTTTTCTAAGGCAACAACCTCAGCAAAAGGTGGTGGAATAAAGGTACTTTTCCTAGTGGGCGTCGTATGACCAGGCATTTCAGTGTTCAACAAATTGCTAGGATTGTTATGAAAAAACATTTCTAAGTTTAGTCTTCTTGTAAAAAGCCTCAAGTTAATCAACATTTCTGCTACATCTGGTCTGAAACAGGGAACAAAATTGATACCCTTTGTAAATAGCTGAAAATAAACATCATTGATTTCCCTTTCTGTGTAATTATAAATAAAAAATTCTCTCATGTGGAGAATTTGACAAGTTGAATTTGTGTTAGTACTAATACAGTTCATGTCAACTTCACTAGAGTTACACATTCCATTTTCAGCTTCAATCAATCCTTCAGAATCAAGTGCTTTGTCATAACTCAAAGTATCATCACTATTAATACATAAACCCTCCATACATACCCCCACCCCTTGGTTCAAGTTACAATCTAAGTTAGAATTTAAGTCCTCATTCATATCATTCAAACCAATGGACATAACCCCCCGAGTTTCATCGGGGTTAAGTACTGTCAATTGAACAGGCAATTCAGAAGTACTTGCAGTAATACAAGAACAATCATTGAGAATAACATTCAAATCACGTCCAAAGTTAACACAACAACTCACATAGTCATAATTGTCTGTTTTTAATAATGTCCTAAATGACCTTCTCCTGTCCAGTCTTGTTGTTTCTTCGCAAACCCCTTTGTTTGGGCCTTGCTTATTAGTCTCTCGGACCTGCGCGGTCCCACTGGTGGATCCAAAAAATCCACTTCATCAAAAACCTGGTCAGGTACTTCACCAAAAACACCCTCAGTCATTGGGTCATCGTGAAATGAATCAACACGGCCGTTGTATAGGGACCGGTTCCTTTCGTGACCAAAAGGAACCTTAACTTCACCATTGTTTTTACTTCTATTTTGACCTGGCGGATAAGCCGTGTTGGCCTGATAGTCAACAGTGTCCCTAGACAATTTCTTAATTTTCAATGCCTTGTTCTTACTCACAAAGTCACTCAATTTCTTGTGAACTTTCAAAAAATAGGCCTCGTATTGGAAAAACAGTAAATCAGAACAAATGTTATTGTGCAACTTTAAAATATCTTCCCGTAAAGAAACTAACCTGTTAGAATTGTTTTTCACAATGATGTCCAACATATCGAGACCCGTTCTGTTGAACAAAGAAATCAGTTCCTTGTAAGCATCGGAACCTGCCTCGATGCCCATAGGGTGCTTCCACAACCGGAGCCCCTTAGGCACCTGCTTGAGCTCTTTACAACGTCCCAAAAAAAGATTGTCCAGCTGTAAGGCCTTGTACCTAGTACACATTCTATCGTACTTAGCTATTTGTTCCTTTAATGGCAATGATAACGGTAACTTCCGTCCCTCTGCTGTAAAATCTCTTCGGTCGTTGAATTCAGGTTCCTCAAACCATGCCAGCAATTCTCGGGCCATCTCATCCTTACCGCGCCTCGCTGTACAAACACCAGGCTCTCGTGCTGAAGCTCCCGACCCATTCGGGCCCGACGTTGACCTTGCAACCGGATTGGACACCACCTCCGAAAAGGATAAGGAAACCGGAACTACTGACTTCTGTCCCGGCGGCAAACTGGAACCTGAAGCAACCGGGGAATGTAAAGTGTAAAGCTCAACTTGAGAGCTTGTAGGGCTGGTATCAATAGCCCCATGATCCTTGGCATACATTTGGAGCAACTTATTAACTCCTGCAGCGATCTCCTTCAGGACTACCTCCATAATGCCCGAAATAGTAAACTGACAAGCTGGGGCTGAATCGAATACTCGAAACACACAAACAAAGTTCCAAAAAACAGGATGAAGGTGAATTAAAACAGTTCGATCACAGCCACAAAACACAGCAACCACCTCAGGCTTAGGATAATCCAATTTATTCACCGACTAAGCGCTTTCACCAAATTAATGGCTTCCTCAGAGTCAGTGTAAAAAACAGAAAGCACAGCTTATATACTATCAATGCAAAATACTCAAACATCAATTAATTAATTAACTAGTTAATTGAATACAATAAACTTAATTGAACACCTCACAATATCACAGTCCTTATAAAATCTAACATTGTAGGTACCTAACTTTAAAGCAACATAAATTAAACTATACTATAATTAATATATAAAACACTTTCACTAATCAGTGTGTGTGTATACTTATACCTTATACTACATTGTTGTTTAAAATAAAAATTCAACCACATTAAAAATTCCTAACGGTTTCTTAACAATACATGCATAAAATGCAGTACAAATTAATAAAATAAATATTGTCATCAAGTCATTCTATTTCCTTATCCATTGTTAGTTGTTTCACTTTTATACTTCTGCCCAATGCTTTTATATAATACTGGCCCTAAATTTCAAAACAGGTTTCAAGGAGATATGTTCATTAATGCCAGGGTATCTGGTGGCATTGAGCCTCAACTGCCACTTCGTCTCCAATAAGGCAACTTTGTTACTAATGTCCCCTCCTTGGTCCAACATAACTCTGTCTATAATGAAAAATAAAAACTTCTTAAAGTCCTTACAGTTCCCACTGTGAATGTAAAGTGCATTATGCAAATCCTTCTTCTTAATTGCTCTCACGTGTTCCACAATTCTTTCACGCAACCTACGGGTTGTCATGCCAATGTAAAAAGCATCACAGGTTGAGCATGAGGCCACATATACCAAGTTCATGGTGTTACAATTACATTTGCCAGGACATGGCAATGTATGCCCCCACCCCTTGATACACACATATGGGCCTTCTGCAATAAACCTACAATATCTACAGTAGCCACACTTAGACATCCTAGGTACCCTGCTCTTTGTCTCACACTCCATGATGCTCTTGATATTATCACCTTTGCTGTAAACTATCTTCGGGTTGGCACCCAACACTCCTTTTGTGGAATCACTGAGACAATACTCCCACATTCTGTGTAACACCTTGACAATATCGTCACTTCTTTCGTAAAATTTTAAAACAAAACAAGCTCCAACCATCTTAGACCTTTCAACTTCATCCTGGCCCTTAAATACTTCGCTTGTTCCCAACAAAATAGGTAAATATCGCGAACCCCTTTGTCTAAGCACTTCCCTTTTTAACTTTAATAACAATCTAAGAGGATAACCTCTGTCCAACAACATCCCTATCAATTTAAACATCTCCTGCTTAAATAACTCATCCTCACTCACCAATCTTGATAAACGCACCATCTGTCCTTTGGCAACACCCTTCCTCTGGTGGTAAGGGTGACAACTTTTGAAGTGTAAAAGTGAGTTCGAATAGCTTTCTTTCCTATAAATAGAACTGCTTAATCCCACCCCGTCCTTAGTAATAGCTATATCTAGAAAATTTATGCTATCCTTCTCCCAGTGAAACGTAAATTTGAAAAAACCAGTAGTAGAGTTCAGATATTCAATGAACTCCTTGGCCTGGGTTTCATCACCTTTCCAAATAATAAGCAGGTCATCCAGGAACCTGTTGTAAAGAATAATATTTGTCATAAAGCTAGATGGAAAAACATGAGTTCTTTCCCATATCCAAAGAACTATGTTCGCGAAAATGGGGCACACCTGGCCCCATTGCTACTCCTGAACATTGCTGAAATAGTTCACCCTCAAAACCTATAAAGTTGTTCAATAGGACCAATTCCATTAAATCACAAGTCAAATTAATCCTGTCCTTGTCAACTTTATTACTCAACAACAATCCCTCACGGAACATATCCAAGCCCTCCTTGTGTGGAATAGAGGAAAATAAATTCACCACATCAATTGACAAAAACTGTATAAACTACTATCTTCTTTGACTTCTCTCAACCTCTCCAAACAGTGCCATGAGTCCCTCAAAACATGAGGGACCCCATCAAACACCTTCTTACAAATAAAGTCCACAAAGGAGGCCAAGGGTTCAGTTTTGAACCCCTTGCTGCTACTATGGGTCTAAACTGCAGATTGGCTACTCCTTTGTGGACCTTAGGAATACCAAAAATTTTTGGTAGGGCTGGGTTCTTCACCATCAAAAAATCATATTCTGTCTCAGAAATGGCCCTTGGAACAAAGCATCCCACAAAAAAGCATCAATCCTTTTATAGGCTACATTAATTTCATTCCTCGAAACCCTCGAATATGTTTCAAAGTCATCCAAAATATTTAACATGGCTGCAATGTAGTCTAATTTATTCATTAACACCATCCCACCACCCTTGTCGGGTTTCATACACCTAATGGAATTGGAATTCTTCAGCTCTTTTAAGAGCATCCTTTCTTGTGGTGTTAAGTTATCAATCCAAGTGAAACTATCACTACATATTTTCCTATCGATTGACAGTACTTAACCCCGATGAAACTCGGGGGGTTATGTCCATTGGTTTGAATGATATGAATGAGGACTTAAATTCTAACTTAGATTGTAACTTGAACCAAGGGGTGGGGGTATGTATGGAGGGTTTATGTATTAATAGTGATGATACTTTGAGTTATGACAAAGCACTTGATTCTGAAGGATTGATTGAAGCTGAAAATGGAATGTGTAACTCTAGTGAAGTTGACATGAACTGTATTAGTACTAACACAAATTCAACTTGTCAAATTCTCCACATGAGAGAATTTTTTATTTATAATTACACAGAAAGGGAAATCAATGATGTTTATTTTCAGCTATTTACAAAGGGTATCAATTTTGTTCCCTGTTTCAGACCAGATGTAGCAGAAATGTTGATTAACTTGAGGCTTTTTACAAGAAGACTAAACTTAGAAATGTTTTTTCATAACAATCCTAGCAATTTGTTGAACACTGAAATGCCTGGTCATACGACGCCCACTAGGAAAAGTACCTTTATTCCACCACCTTTTGCTGAGGTTGTTGCCTTAGAAAAATTTTTGGAATTTGAATTTAGGAAAATATGTAGTGATAGTTTCACTTGGATTGATAACTTAACACCACAAGAAAGGATGCTCTTAAAAGAGCTGAAGAATTCCAATTCCATTAGGTGTATGAAACCCGACAAGGGTGGTGGGATGGTGTTAATGAATAAATTAGACTACATTGCAGCCATGTTAAATATTTTGGATGACTTTGAAACATATTCGAGGGTTTTGAGGAATGAAATTAATGTAGCCTATAAAAGGATTGATGCTTTTTTGTGGGATGCTTTGTTCCAAGGGGCCATTTCTGAGACAGAATATGATTTTTTGATGGTGAAGAACCCAGCCCTACCAAAAATTTTTGGTATTCCTAAGGTCCACAAAGGAGTAGCCAATCTGCAGTTTAGACCCATAGTAGCAGCAAGGGGTTCAAAAACTGAACCCTTGGCCTCCTTTGTGGACTTTATTTGTAAGAAGGTGTTTGATGGGGTCCCTCATGTTTTGAGGGACTCATGGCACTGTTTGGAGAGGTTGAGAGAAGTCAAAGAAGATAATAGTTTATATAGTTTTTTGTCAATTGATGTGGTGAATTTATTTTCCTCTATTCCACACAAGGAGGGCTTGGATATGTTCCGTGAGGGATTGTTGTTGAGTAATAAAGTTGACAAGGACAGGATTAATTTGACTTGTGATTTAATGGACTTGGTCCTATTGAACAACTTTATAGGTTTTGAGGGTGAACTATTTCAGCAATGTTCAGGAGTAGCAATGGGGGCCAGGTGTGCCCCCATTTTCGCGAACATAGTTCTTTGGATATGGGAAAGAACTCATGTTTTTCCATCTAGCTTTATGACAAATATTATTCTTTACAACAGGTTCCTGGATGACCTGCTTATTATTTGGAAAGGTGATGAAACCCAGGCCAAGGAGTTCATTGAATATCTGAACTCTACTACTGGTTTTTTCAAATTTACGTTTCACTGGGAGAAGGATAGCATAAATTTTCTAGATATAGCTATTACTAAGGACGGGGTGGGATTAAGCAGTTCTATTTATAGGAAAGAAAGCTATTCGAACTCACTTTTACACTTCAAAAGTTGTCACCCTTACCACAAGAGGAAGGGTGTTGCCAAAGGACAGATGGTGCGTTTATCAAGATTGGTGAGTGAGGATGAGTTATTTAAGCAGGAGATGTTTAAATTGATAGGGATGTTGTTGGACAGAGGTTATCCTCTTAGATTGTTATTAAAGTTAAAAAGGGAAGTGCTTAGACAAAGGGGTTCGTGATATTTACCTATTTTGTTGGGAACAAGCGAAGTATTTAAGGGCCAGGATGAAGTTGAAAGGTCTAAGATGGTTGGAGCTTGTTTTGTTTTAAAATTTTACGAAAGAAGTGACGATATTGTCAAGGTGTTACACAGAATGTGGGAGTATTGTCTCAGTGATTCCACAAAAGGAGTGTTGGGTGCCAACCCGAAGATAGTTTACAGCAAAGGTGATAATATCAAGAGCATCATGGAGTGTGAGACAAAGAGCAGGGTACCTAGGATGTCTAAGTGTGGCTACTGTAGATATTGTAGGTTTATTGCAGAAGGCCCATATGTGTGTATCAAGGGTGGGGCATACATTGCCATGTCCTGGCAAATGTAATTGTAACACCATGAACTTGGTATATGTGGCCTCATGCTCAACCTGTGATGCTTTTTACATTGGCATGACAACCCGTAGGTTGCGTGAAAGAATTGTGGAACACGTGAGAGCAATTAAGAAGAAGGATTTGCATAATGCACTTTACATTCACAGTGGGAACTGTAAGGACTTCTAAGAAGTTTTATTTTTCATTATAGACAGAGTTATGTTGGACCAAGGAGGGGACATTAGTAACAAAGTTGCCTTATTGGAGACGAAGTGGCAGTTGAGGCTCAATGCCACCAGATACCCTGGCATTAATGAACATATCTCCTTGAAACCTGTTTTGAAATTTAGGGCCAGTATTATATAAAAGCATTGGGCAGAAGTATAAAAGTGAAACAACTAACAATGGATAAGGAAATAGAATGACTTGATGACAATATTTATTTTATTAATTTGTACTGCATTTTATGCATGTATTGTTAAGAAACCGTTAGGAATTTTTAATGTGGTTGAATTTTTATTTTAAACAACAATGTAGTATAAGGTATAAGTATACACACACACTGATTAGTGAAAGTGTTTTATATATTAATTATAGTATAGTTTAATTTATGTTGCTTTAAAGTTAGGTACCTACAATGTTAGATTTTATAAGGACTGTGATATTGTGAGGTGTTCAATTAAGTTTATTGTATTCAATTAACTAGTTAATTAATTAATTGATGTTTGAGTATTTTGCATTGATAGTATATAAGCTGTGCTTTCTGTTTTTTACACTGACTCTGAGGAAGCCATTAATTTGGTGAAAGCGCTTAGTCGGTGAATAAATTGGATTATCCTAAGCCTGAGGTGGTTGCTGTGTTTTGTGGCTGTGATCGAACTGTTTTAATAAACAGAAGAAAAAAGTTCACAGCACAACTTTCTCATTTCCTAACACTATGCCAGGAGACAAAACAATGATACAATAGCAGGTGAGTTGATTTTTGTAAGACACTGAGCTTGGCCAGTTGTATGCATACGCCAGCTGTTTCTACTTTCACGTTACAGCTGGCAGAACTCAAGACATAGAGCATCACTGATGTGTTCACCAAGTACGTGTTAGTAATGTTGCCACCTATCCCATTTTGGGCAGGACAGTCACTGTTTAACCACTTATTTTCCATCACCCCTGTTATAAGTGAAAAGGAGATATCCTTGTTTTCAGAAGTTACTTAATTATGACATTGAACATTCATGCAGAAAAGATCGCCAGCATATTTTGATGAAAAAAAAAATGTGGAGCTAGATTGCCCATGTGCAATCAGGACATGTCATTCTTAACACAAACCATTCATCCTTTAATTCACAAAACATGAAATTAAAGAATGAATGAACTCTGCTCCTATTCACAGTTCTTCAGTATTTACCAGCTTTTATGTAAATAAAACAACATCTGTTTGCATTGATTGGTGTTATTAGCAGCTATTTTTTAATAAAGTGAAATTACAACAGATAGGTGCTGGACAACAAAATTATATCACTCAAATATCTGATTCTGACCAAATGTATTATTTGTTCTTAAAAAAAGCCTACAATGATATAAGCTGGTCATTCTTGCATGAAGGAATGAACATTTCAGTTTCTTTTGTCCTTGTCATTTTTTTAAGAGAAAAAAGTAAATAAATTCAGTCACAATAAAATATCCATGGTGTTATACAGTCAGTAAAATAGCTGTAAATGGTGGACATGTCTGTTTGTAATATTTCTCAAATGTCCAAGTTTTCCGTGATTTCCTGAATTAACATTGCAATTCTCTGTTACTTCCAATTTCCTGAATGCAGCCTTTTTGTTTTGATTACTGTACAAGTGCACTGGCAATTCCTTTTTAACCTGGATTTTTGCATACATATGCCTGTCAACGGGGCTGTACTTCCTCCCCTTCTATCCCATTGTTATGGTGCTTTTGTGCTCACTTGGAATGAGCCATGTAGTCTGTGGGAATAGAGGGATGTCATTCTATTATGCTGCCTTCTAACCTGAGCCAAACACTGTAGCTAACTGAGGTGGAGAGGTTAAATGAATAGCACAAGGATGGTCACACCAGTATGACTATTATTATTCATTATAGCTTTTAAAGTTATAATAGCCAGTCTCTGGGATGGATGTGTGTTAATCAGTCATAGATTACTTGAAGCATATTACAGTAGTTTATGAGGAATACTGAAGGACATTAACAGTATAACTTTATGCAAGTAAAATGATTGATAAGGCATTAATTGCTAATAAGATGCCACAGATACAGTGTTAAAGACAGGGATGGGGGTGCAAATGTGGGATTTGCTTAATTTTGTCTTTTAGTCAGTGTATTACGTAACTAGATTGTAATACCTGTACAACTTTAGAGTTGGTGAATATTGAAATTAATGAAATTTGTTTATCTCAGGTTTATTTTGTTTTGATCAGATTTTTGTGATGTATGTGTGTGTGTCTGTATGTGAGCTTGGGTGAGAGTGTCTGTGAATGAGACTGAGTTGAGGGGCAGCTCCTAAATGCTTTATTTATCCCCTGCATGGGTCCCCTCAAAATATCTATGGTATGATCCCACCTATTCTGATTAGGAATGCTATAAATTATTGATCATGGGATGGATAAGGCCCATCTATTAACAAATGGGACAGGTTGTTTTGAGTCCAAAAATGGAAATTGTCTAAGCGTAAAATGGCCTACAAGGGCAGCTAGCCTAGTACTTACATATGAGCTCATGAGAGAGTGGGGGGACTGCCATACCTCTTAGCTCTCCCTAGATTAATGAGCAGTGGGTGTAATAGGAAGGGACAGTAGACACCATGGATTTTTTTTTTCATTTTAATCACCAGAAAGGTGATAGAACAACAGGTTTTGCATAATGAAACATGTATTAGAGGTGTGGGAATAGTAAACGCCATGTATTATTTCTACATAGTACCCTAATCAAAATTTAACACTTGCGGAAATCACAGATTCAGTGGAATGCACATCAGCTGATAATGAATTTTTTCTTCTGTGCTGCTAATGTTTGTCTGAATCCCCAAAAGGGGACAATTGCACTGCAAGGGTCTTTTTGCTGCAGCCTTATTGCTTGCAGCCAGGCAGTTTCTTCACTCCTGACCAAAATATGTCCGTCTTTCCTAAGATAACTTTATGCCTGCCATCACTCCTAAAAACTTCACCTCAACTTTTAGTTACAAAACAACACTGACATGTCCCTATATTAGTAAGCATTAAAAAGCACATTCTTTGTTCTAGGATACTTTCTGCTTCCATCATCCACCAGTGAAACTGAAACACAAGGAAGCATTTCTGTGGCAGACATGCACAAATCAAAAACTTGTGTCTCTCCTTTATGAGTTTTGCATGTGCCTGGTGTATGATATGTAACAAAAATGTCAAACATTATTCATCTGGCAAATACATTAATTGCCAAAGTTTTTGTTATTTATTAAATAACTAAATTATAAAGTAGAATATTACATACCAAGTAAATGCATTGTTCTGAAATGTTACTGTAATGAACTTGCCTCTCACTATTTTTATGTAAATTATTAAAACCTAACAAACAGTGCTGCATGTTTATCTTGCAGAAATTTTATGCACGAGTACTTATTCTGAAGGAGTGAAATGTTAGTGACAGCAAATAGGGGAGAGCGAAAAACATTAGGAAAAGATTAATTTGTGTAGAAGTGTCAACTAAACTAATGAAAAAAGAGCAAGCCAAGTTCAAATAAGGAACAGAATACGATAGAGGAGATGCAAATGACCACTGGATGTAGATGAGATTTAAGGCTGTACTTGTTTTCAGAGAGAATGGTAGCACCCAGTAATGCACCATGTGTAGCGTAATGCAGATCAGCAGAAGGGTTTAGAATTGGATGGGGCAAATGAATGATGAGAAGGAGTGGAAAGAAGGAGGGGGCAACTAAATAAGAGGTGGAAGTAACAACAGTATTGCAAAAGAAAGTGAACTGTGCTTAAAACCAGTGAAAGAACATTAAACAATAAAAAGACATGCTTATAATCTACTGGAAAAGCTTTTAGTATTCAGTTATTTGTTGATCCATCTAAAAGTCTTTCCTTGTTGTTTATATTTGATATTGTATAACATTAAAGTAAATTTTCAGTGAGAGTCCTCTGTGAAATGCTACAGTGATTGCATTTGTTTACTAAACTGACTATTTGCTTCTTTGGATTTTTTTTTAATAACTGCCAGTTCCTTAACTTGTGTTGCTTTTAATTAAATGAAGGTCATTGTGAAGAATGGAAAGGCTGTTGGTCCAGATGACATACCTGTGGAAGCATGGAGGTGTTTAGGTGAAATGGCAGTGGAGTTTCTAACCAGATTGTTTAATGAAATCTTGGAAAGTGAGAGGATGCCTGAGGAATGGAGAAAAAGTGTCTGGTACCGATTTTTAAGAATAAGGGTGTTGTGCATAGCTGTAGTAACTACAGAGGGATTAAATTGATCAGTCACAGCATGAAGTTATGGGAAAGAGTAGTGGAAGCTAGGTTAAGAAGGGATGTGATGATTAGTGATCAGCAGTATGGTTTCATGCTGGGAAAGAGCAGTACAGATATGATGTTTGCTCTGAGATTGTTGATGGAGAAGTACAGAGAAGGTCAGAAGGAGTTGCATTGTGTTTTTGTAGACTTAGAGAAAGCATATGACAGGGTGCCTAGAGAGGAGTTGTGGTATTGTATGAGGAAGTTGGGAGTGTCAGAGAAGTATGTAAGAGTGGTACAGGATATGTACGAGGGTAGTGTGACAGCAGTGAGGTTTGTGGTGGGAGTGACGGATGCATTTAAGGTGGAGGTGGGATTACATCAAGGATCAGCTCTGAGCCCTTTCTTATTTGCAATGGTGATGGACAGATTGACAGACGAGATCAGACAGGAGTCCCCGTGGACTATGATGTTTGCAGATGACATTGTAATCTGTAATGAGAGTAGGGAACAGGTGGAGGAGACCTTGGAGAGATGGAGATATGCTCTAGACAGAAGAGGAATGAAGGTCAGCAGGACTAAGACAGAATATATGTGTGTGAATGAGAGGGAGGATAGAGGAATGGTGAGGATGCAAGGAGTAGAGGTGGCGAAGGAGGATGAGTTTAAATACTTGGGATCAATAGTTCAGAGTAATGGTGAGTGTAAAAGAGAGATGAAGAAGAGAGTACAGGCAGGATGGAGAAGAGTGTCAGGAGTGATTTCTGACAGATGAGTACTAGTAAGAGTGAGAGAGAAGGTCTACAAGAGGGTAGTGTGATCAGCTATGGTACATGGGTTGGAAACAGTGGCATTGACAAAAAGGGAGGAGTTAGAGTTGGATGTGGCAGAGTTAAAGATGTTAAGATTTGCACTGGGTTTGACTAGGGTGGACAGGATTAGAATAAGTATATTAAAGGGTCAGCCCAGGTTGGAAGGTTTGGAGACAAAGCTAGAGAGGCAAGATTACATTGGTTTGGACATGTGCTGAGGAGGAATGCAGAGTATATTGGGAAAAAGATCCTGAGGATGAAGCTACCAGGTAACAAGAAAAGAGGAAGGCCTAAGATAAGGTTTATGGATGTGGTGAGAGAGGACATGCATGTGGTTGATGTGACAGAGCAAGATGCAGAGGACAGGAAGAAATGGAAACAGATGATCCACTGTGGTGACCCCTAATGGGAACAGCCGAAAGAAGATGATGATTGTTTTCACAGAAATCATTATACACTTACAAAATTATTTTTTTGTTGTGGGGTATTGCCTTCAGTGGGACTTTGATAGGTTATCATAACGCATATGTAAGCTATGCCATAGAAAGACATTGTCACTTGGCACGGACAACCAAACATCTCTCCCTAGCATGCCTTGAAACAACTGGTGCATTTGTAAATGTCAAAGGCCACTCCAACAGGTTCCAATTCAGTAGAAAGAAGTTTAATGAGGTTAGCGCTTTCGTACAGGTCAGTGCCTGTACTTCTTCAGACAAAGAGACATAATTTAATGAGTCACTTATATACCTTCCCCCTCCAAGTAAACCACACCTACCAAAATTCACATGAGTAATTAAAATTAGTAATTAAAAGTTAAAGATACATTAACACACAAAAAAAATAATCCATTGGAAGCAATCAGTTAACAACTCAATGAAGAAAATGGTAGAAGTAAAACGCCAAACAGCCAAAAGTTGATATCGAATTTGTCAATAACATACTGCAACGCTTCCTGGTGAATGAACCCCAGATATGCAAAGACTCTTTCCTAGCCAATATTAACAAATTGGTATTCATGGAAAATTATAACTTTGCCACTGTTGATGTGAACACTTATACACGGTGATCCCACACGACCAGGGTATTGACTGGGTCAGCCAGTTACTTGTAAGTAGAGGTATTGATATTGATGAATTGTACTTAGTTCAAGAATTTCTGGACCTTATACTTACGAATAATTTTTTTTTGCTTGATGATTCTTACTATGTACAAACAAAAGGTGTAGCTATGGGATCACCTTGTGGTGCTAGTTTCTCCAATCTTGTGATGGTGTTTTGGGAGAAGGAGTACATGCTGAATAATAACCCTTTCTCTGACCTCATCCACTTTTATACCCGGTACCTGGATGATATTTTTATCATCTTTAAAGGTAATGAAACAGGCTTTGGGCAACTTATTGATTACATGAACAGTACAACAGAGTTCCTAACATTCACTAGTGACTTCCAGGGAGAAAGCATTTCCTATCTGGATATACGTTTGACTAAGGACCATTTTAGACAGTGCTATGTTGCTACTATTTTTAGGAAGGAATCATTCAAATTCCTTCCTTCATTTTTCTAGTTCACACCCAGGACACCGGAAAAAATCAGTTGTTAAAGGACAACTGGTCCAAGCAGCTAGAATGGTTTCTAACTTTGATGATTTTTTAGCTGAAAGCCAACTCTTAAAAGACATGTTTTTGAAACGTGGTTACCCACTGCTATTATTAGATGATACAATAGATGAGGTACATTCCAAAGGTACAGTGGTTTCTACAAAGCCATCTTGAATGATTCTTAAATAAACAAGATGATGATAGGGAATGTCACCAGGGATGAAACTATCAGTCCACATATAAAGCCTACTATTGACTTTTCTTCATCTTTCATCACCCCCTTTTGCAATGAGGCCCAACTCTTGAAACGTATCTTGTATAAGAATTGGGACCTGATTACAGCTGATGGGAATGTCAGTAAACCAAGCCAGTGGTTATTTTTAAAAGAGGACAAAACCTGAAATCCTTATTAGAAACAAGAAAGGTTTCTAATTCAAGGGTAAAAGGCATGTTTAGATGTGAAACTTGCCGCTATTGTAGGTATATTGACACTGGATGTGTCTTTACAGTCAGGGATTACAGATTCTCATGCAGTGGCAGATTCAACTGTAACTCTAACAGCATAGTTTATTTGGCCAAGTGTAAACTATGTCCCATCTTCTATATCGGTAAGACAGACAGAAGACTCGGGGACAGGTTATATGAATATATATATGCAATCAAAAATAAAAGGGTTGAGAATGTACTTGCAAAGCACACACTAAACTACCCTGATCACACTTTTGTTTTTAGAGTGATAGAACAAGTTACTTTGACTATTAGGGGTGACTCTACTTTATTATGGTTGGAGAGGTGCGAGCTTTTATGGCAACTCAGGTGTGATGCTTTTAGGCATCCAGGCATAAATGATGTGTGTTCAGTAGCTTGCATCTTAAAAGTAAGGAGTTTAATTAGATAAGGAATTTTATGAATCCATGTCATTCTCTGCTTCCTTTATATATATTACATATATATTATATATATATTTATTATTGTATGCTCTTTGAAACTTACTTTTGTATACACATGCTTTTATGCATTCATTAATATGAAATGTATCTAAGATTATATGCATTTGTTGCTCATATGAGTTGATACATATTATATATATATATATATATATATATATATATTTTTTAATATTTGTATCATTTTATTTTTATCTTTAGATTTTTGAAACATATATTTATGTCTTACATGTGTTACAGGCTGTTTTTACTTCTACAATTTTCTTCATTGAGTTGTTAACTGATTGCCTCCAATGGATTATTTTTTTTTTGTGTGTTAATGTATCTTTAACTTTTAATTACTAATTTTAATTACACGTGTGAATTTTGGTAGGTGTGGTTTACTTGGAGGGGGAAGGTATATAAGTGATTCATTAAATGATTTCTCTTTGTCTGAAGAAGTACAGGCACTGACCTGTAGGAAAGCGCTAACCTCATTAAACTTCTTTCTACAGAATTGGAACCTGTTGGAATGGCCTTTGTCCTTTACCTTTTTTTGTTTTTCCACACTTTGTTTTTTATTTGTTGCATTCGTAAATGTGCTATGTGCTGGACAGGAATTACAAAACTCCACTATCACAACCATACCACAGTGATATGCAACAGAATGCATATTGCTGTCTTTTCAAATGTGCTGTCAGAACATCTTAAAAGTGATCTTTTCACAACCCTCCCATCCCCTGTGTTCTACTTACCATCACCCACCCTGCTGGTTTACTTTCCCGACTGCTCCCCTCTTCTGCAAATTCCTAGATCCACCACTGTGCATGTATGGTGCTTGTACACAATATCTCAGAATTCCTCATGTAATATTTATGACATCATAGGTCCTGGGATTTAGAAAGGCATACTGTACTGTGCTGACCTGTCCACTGCAGTTTTTCACATTTCATTATGCATGAGTGATTCATAAACTGCTGTTATCCTATAAAGGTAAGAGGGTACCATCCTGCAGCATAGGCAGCTGTCTCACTAGTGAATCTGCAAGCAAACGCAGCAGTTCAGGGGTGCAATTATTGCTAATTAATTGCTAATTGTTCTCTCTTTCAGAGATATCACCAACATCTGAATAGCAGTGTAGAGCAATTCAGAAAATAGTTCTACTGTGTTGTTTGGGGATCAAAGCAAAAAGACTGTGCACACCAATTCACTACAATGAAAAATCAGATTGTTAGCATCTCTGTGTTTTGTCTTTTTGCTTTGCTCCCCAAACAGCACGATGAATAAAAAAGTCATACAATCCAAAACAGAACCCCCATGCCTCACAGCTGTCTCTAATTTTACTCTGTCATAATTTTCTGGATTACTGTCAGTGATGCCAGGTATTACTGTTTCATACTGCTTATTGTGCAGAAAATGTATTGTAGGTGGAAAATTAGGGTTATGTTTAAAACTGTTCCTGATTTTAGGTCTTTTCTTACTATTTTTAGTGTAGAATTCTTGATGAAAGAAGTTGAGAGGTATGCACTCATTCTCGTATTCATTTTCTCTGTCTGAGTTGCTTGGCCACTGAATTCCTCTCTCTTTCTCTCTCTGTTTCACACAGATACAAACACACACACACACACACACACACACACACACACACACACACACACACACACACACACACACACACACACCAGTGTAGGCAGGGAATACAATTTTGTAATCCCCTTCCTGTACTTAATTTTGCTGGTCTTCAGCTTATCCTCTCTTCTTCTCCTTGTACTGTGCCATCTTTCACCCTACCTTGACTCAATAATATCTCACATCTCTCCAACTCTGTCCCAACCCTCTATCCATACTTCCTCTTTACACTGTCTACACGTCGCACCAAACCTATTTCATATTGCCCCTCACCTTTATTCCAAATATAGGCTGATTAACTGCACTTCAACTCAAATCAAAACAAAATTAAGTGCAAGAATCCTCTCCAAAAACAAGTATGCATAATTCCTCAATATACTAAAATCCTTCTAGGAGGAGATATACACTCTAATCCTGGCCCCACCTGTCACAATGAACACAAAGATAATTCTCTTCCACACATTTCTGTAACCCAACAACAGCCAATCCCTAACCCTGGTGATCTAATTTTTGCTGCTATAAATGTTAGAAGTATAAGAAATAAAACTGCTGAACTACATGCCTGGATTACTCAATATAAGGCTGATGTTCTCGCTGTAACGGAAACTTGGCTTAAACCCAGCATAAATGATTCTGAAGTGATATCTCCTGGCTATAGTAACATCTGTAATGACTGTATAAAAAGGAAAGGTGGTGGTATTGCTTTAATATTTTTCAGCACCTACCTCATTTCCCCTTACAGCAAACCAACACCAAAATTCACTTCAGAAGAGCTTCGTATTCCTTTCATCAAAATAAACAATTATAAACAGATATGTATTACTGTTCTGTACATCCCTCCTGCAATAATATAGATATACTGGAAGATATCCTACATGAGATATCCATAACATTTCTGCAAGAAGAAATATTACTAGGTGATGTGAATGCCAGTTGGCTGGACATAAACTCTACCTCTTCTACTTCTAGCATGAACTTTTATAGTTTCATACAACTAATTAATAGCCACACATTATAGCACAACATCAAATTATCTATTAGACTGGATCCTAGTATCAGACCCTAGCAAATACTCTAGCACAGGTACGATGTCAGACTGTCTCAGTGATCATCACCCAGTCTATATGTCTAGACATCTCACACATCCAGTTAAACAGCATATTTACAAAACAGCATGTAACCTTTCCAAGTTTAAAACAGAAATTTTCATTACTACACTATCATCTTTTAACTGGAACTTCCTTAAAATCCTCACCTTAGACAATGCTGTAACTGAATTCAATACAACTTTTATAAATATCCTTAATAGCCTTGCACCTCCTAGAAGGAAAAGACTGAAAACATATAATGCAATTTGACTGTCCAAAAAGATTCTATAGCTTGATGCATAATTATTTATATACATTTTCTATATATTTCCTATTTTTTATCTAAGGGTCTATTATACATACACATATATGTTTTTATTCCTTGTATTATATTTACATATTTCTGTCTTATTCAGTGGTATATGGCACTTCCTCTTATTGAGTATGTTAAAGCATTATTGAAATGTGGTTTTTAAACAAGTTTATAAATGTATATATCCATTTATTTATTTATTTATTTATTTATCTATTTATTCATTTATTTATTAAGTAGATACTTGATTAATTTGTATAAATGGATAGATAATAATAATCTATGATTAAATATATGAATTGATATTTTCTGATTTTTGTTGGTTTATGAAATATTTAACATCTATATTTTCATATACCAACTTATTATGGTAGGATGTACATGTTTAGTATTAAAGTTTAGAATAGAAAGGTTATTTTAGATCTCCTTGACATTATATAATATATTGGCTTATTTTATTCTATTCCTATTTTATTCTATTTCCAATTTTACTTTAAGCATACTTATTTTAAGCATACTCATTTATGTATTTCTATTTATATATATTTATTATTACTATTTATTATTATTATTTATCATATATCAAATATCATTTTATGAAAGGGTAAAAAAAGAGATGAGTATATACCATACATAGCGTTATAAAATGTTATGTATGGAATAAATGTATATACATTTAAGTGTTTTTAAAATGTGCTTAAATATATGTATGATTCATCGTATTTAATGTACTTAGTACTTCTTTTTTGGTTTGCATTTTTGTTCTGTGGCTTTAAAAACCTTTCATAGAAAATGATTAGTTTTAATTGAATTATCAGCAAGTTGATTAATTAATCAATTAAATATACGTCTTCTGGCTAAGCCTCTCTATAAATATGCTGCTTGTTTTTAATAATACACTGTCTGAAGAAACGTATCATAGCATACGCGAAAGCGCTCACCGTTTGTCTTTTCTTTTCTGAATAAACCGTTTATGCAACGTGGAGAGTCAGAAGTTTTTGTTCTACATTACATAGCATGTAACCTTTCCAAGTTTAAAACAGAAATTTTCATTACTACACTATCATCTTTTAACTGGAACTTCCTTAAAATCCTCACCTTAGACAATGCTGTAACTGAATTCAATACAACTTTTATAAATATCCTTAATAGCCTTGCACCTCCTAGAAGGAAAAGACTGAAAACATATAATGCAATTTGACTGTCCAAAAAGAGAAAACTCCAAAAGCAGGACAGAGAAAAAGCATGGAAAGAACGGCAAAAATATAAAACACCTCAATATGTTTAAAACTTCAGAATGTTTCACAAGTGTACTAAAAAGTAAATAAATTAAGAGAAAAACTATACTATAATAGCCTTCAGAGTAATACTAAACATAATCATAAAAAAATGGACATCCATTAAGGAAATATTACATCTTGATAAAATATTTATAGGTTTATAGATTAGTACTAGGTCAACTGCCCCTATGAGCTATTTTAACCCTAACCAATTACCCCATGTGAGAATTTAACCATGCACCTTGTTTGTGTAAGGTAAACCATTATGCCAACCTCCCCTCTCCTGATAACTCACCACTCAAAGCTGCAATACAGTTCAACTCTTACTTTTCAGATGGTATAGCATCTCTAACCAATGTTTCCTTAACATCTAATCCAAACCCCACCCAACAGTCACATATCACTACATCCATTTTCACCTTCAGACCTATGCCCACATGCTATACAAAACTATTCCTAAACAAACTTAAAAATAGCAGCTGATAGCATTGCCTATCCTGTCTCAATCCTTATAAATAGGTCAGTGTTGGAATCCCACATTCTCTCTCTCTGGAAAAGTCACACATTATCCCTCTGCACAAAGGAGGGAATTCAACAGGCATTAATAATTTTAGACCCATAGCAATCTTATCTCCCCTCACCAAATACTTGAAAAATGTATTAAAAAACAATCGTAACTCACAGCTCATGCTCAACCCAAAAAAAGACCAAACTTTTATTTTATTCCCTCAAATCCCTCTCCCATGAAAAAACAAAATTTAAAGTTCTCTTTCTCTTGATAATACAACAACTGATATCACTTCTCACAGCAAACTATTAGGGGTGATAGTGAATAATAATCTTACATTCAATCTGCATATACAAAATTGCATAAGAAACTCATCAAAAACTAGAGATGTTTTACAGAGCCAAAAACGTTTTCATAGATGAAACTAAAACTACACATGCCACTACTTATCTCCTCCCAACTCTTCTTTATGGTGCTCCCATTGTTAATAACCTCCAGGATTCACAAAAGTTAAAACCTGAACAATGCTACAACAAAGTTGCTAATTTTGCAGCACATACCCCATTCAAAACCCACCACTGTATAGCACCGAAAAGCCTTAACTGGTTAGACCTGCCACATCATCTAACATATACACAACTTCTTACCACCTATAAAACTATCCAACATCCATTTGCCTGTCCAGCACTAAAAGCATTCTACATAACTACATTTCTAGTCAGCCACTGTGATCCAGTGACTAAAAACCCCTTTCTTGTCTACTAACCTAATACATTTTTAGGACATTGTCTGTACTCAGCAAGGTTGCTAAGGCCTAGAACTCCTTACCTGTATCCATCAGGTCTAAACCTTCCTTCCCATCTTTCAAAACTACTCTGAAAGACTTCCTAGCTAAAAATATGGCTTTGTTCTTGCTGAAAACCAGGATAAACAATATCCCTATATGTGAACTAGTACCTTTTCATTCCTTATACCTCCTTACTTTCCCTTTTCACTTACTTCCTCACGGTTATGTAATTCTTTCTCTCTAAATATACCATAAGCCTGTTTTTCCCTCACTTCACATTGACCTGTTTTTCCTTCACTTCATATTGTAATTCCTATTTGTATTAGACTAACTTACCTTGAATTTCTCTACAAACTGTTTATAATTTGTCTAAATATTAAATGATTGTCATACCTCTTGTATCGATTCTTAACCAATGTTTTTATATTATGTCTAACTTGTTATAATTATTTTAATTGCAAATGTTTTTGTTTTATTTATGAAGATTGTAAAGTTATTGTTCTTAAAATGTTTTGTAGTAATTTGGGGCTTTTCTCCCCAGGCCTCTGCTGAAAATGGGCTTGTATGCAGTCAGACTTTCCTGGTAATCACATGTCAATGAATAAATAAAATAAATAAATAACTGTGTGTTCTCATTGCTGCCCCCCAAACTGCCTGTCATTTAAAAAATGCCCTCCCTTAACAAATGCTTGTATCACTTTCCCTCTAAACACATTAAATAGATATTTTTTTCAGTCCATGAAACTCTTATTGAAAGCATTAATTCAGACAGTTGTGGACACAGTATCCTAAAAAAGCCATGTTTTCTTTAAGTAATTTATAGAATACTGTAATCAGTAAAGAGTATGCCTAGCTCCACCCTTGACACACACACACACACACACACACACATACACACACACACACACACACACACACACACACACACACACACACACACACACACACACACACACACACACACACACACGTGTGTGTGCACAGACATGAATGGACATACACACGAGCACGCACATATGCACACACGTACACACACATGCATGGACATTTACACACATACATGCACCCACACACACACACACACACACACACACACACACACACACACACACACACTACTTTTTTTCTTTATTTACTTTTTTTATTTTACACTTGCTAAACAGCAAGGTGACATTTAGTGAGCATAAAAAATGGTGGCGTTTTTCAGTCTGTGCTTCATGGCAGGTTAATATGTGACTATGAAGTGGCGGACTTGTTATTTACTGGGAGATATCTGTATATTAACACTCTGTCATAGGACATTCACTCTCCAATAAGGTATCAGTGTACAATATGCCCATTGCCTAACATGAAGTAAAACAGTCAGTATAGCAACAAAAAGTAACCAGTCAAGCAGTACACAGTAGAAATCATCTATTCGGCCTTTGTTTGACTTGAGGTAAATCTGAAGAACAGTACACAGATGTAAAACATTGCATGAAAGCAAATGCTTACTAAAATATAAACAAAATGCAAATTAAATTTCTAAAAAAGGCCAATAAAATAAAGGCAATGATTACATCATTAGCCAAACCAACTTAAAAGAAATTATGAGGATGGAACAGGATTAAGCATATCATCAGCTAAGTAAAATGACGATGGGGACAAGCCCTGCCCAAAGAAATGACTTTCAGTGCTTCTAGTTGCAAACAAAATGATTACTCTTGTGAATAGCAGTATTCATGTTTATGAAACAATTTGCTACTTGCATGTAAGTCTCCGCTTCTGGATGGAGTCACCTGGCAGAACTCATTTGATGTATTATGCACTGTTAACACATGTTTAGGAACTGGCTGCACAATAGCACACAGCAGTCTGATGGAAAGGTCCCTTAAATAAATACCCTAAACATCTGACAATAAAGTTCCACATAGTTAAGTTATTGTCCTGCTCAGCTATCAATCGTTTAGTTAAAATGAGCAGAGAAATTATTGATGTCCACTTTATAAGTGCAACAAGGCACTTGGGAGTGTGCAAGATATAGATATTACTGCATGCTCAGCAACTATGCCATTTTGATATCTATATCTATATATATATATATATATATATATATATATATATATATATATATATATATATATATCTATATATGGATCTACCTGATAACATCGACAAGCGAAAACACCGACAACGAGATCACCGACACCACAAAACCGAAAGTTCAAAAACACGAAAGTTCACATGCCCGACAAACCAAAATCCCAACAGTCAACAAAACAAATTCCTTTTCCAAAAAACACACACACAACACAAGCACACCAAAAACCTTACAAACCCACAGTAAACCTTACATATACAACTATCTATGCACTAACATTAACCCAAACCCTAACCCTAAGGTCCGTCACTATCACACACTTACCTTACCCGCACCCTAACCCTAAAGTCCGTCACTAATGCACACTTACCTTACCCGAACCCTAACCCTAATGTCCGTCACTATCGCACACTTACCATATCTGCACCCTAACCCTAAAGTCCATCACTATCGCACACTTACCTTACCCGCACCCTAATCCTAAAGTCCGTCACTATTGCATACTTACACAGTCACGCTCGTTTCACATGTCGGTGTTTTCAGCATCGAGATTTCGAACTGTCGATTATTTCCATTGTTGGTCTTCCGGTGTCGGTGTTCTTGTTGTCGGTGTTTAGAGCTTTTGTTATTCTCAGGTAGATCTATCTATATATATATATATATATATATATATATATATATATATATATATATATATAGTTTCCCTTTATAATCTTGAAATACTGAAATCTAGAATTTCAGCATTCCAAGACCATAAAGGCGAAACTTCAAATTAGCGAAAGTGCATAAGCACAAATCCAAATATCTCAATCCAGGCTTATGCATTTACACTACGTTATGTGAAGTGTTTGGCTGGGATGGTGTCTGGAATTTAAGGTGAGTGAGTGTATGTGATTGTTTTTGTAAGTTGTACGTGTGGGTTAGGGTAGGGAGGTGGAAGTATGAGTGTGAGTGTTGGCTGTGTTGGTGTTGTGTATGTGTGATGTGTGTGTGTGTGTGTGTGTGTGTGTGTGTGTGTGTGTGTGTGTGTGGAACTGCAGAATGTCTGGGTGTGAGGTTTTTTTTTTTCTGTTTGTGTGATCTTGGTATATATAAGTGGGGGGTGTGGGGGGGTGCAGGGGGTCTTGGCCTCCTGCTTACATGTAGTGTAGGGTTGTGTAGTTTGTGTGGTGTGGGTAGAATGGTTTGTGTGCTGTGTGGTGTATTGTGTATGTATGTTAGTGACTGTGTGTTTCTTTCTTTTGGGTTTTGGGATTGTGAGCCGTTCACCTTTATGGTTTCGAGATACTGAAATTCGAGATTTCAGTATTTTGAGATTATAAGGGGAACTATATATATATATATATATATATATATATATATATATATATATATATATATATATATATATATATATATATATATATATATATACACACACACACACACACACACACACACACACACACACACACACACACACAAAGACACACACACACACATATATATATATATATATATACAATCCCTACAAATTTCAAAAGCCAAAACTTGATTTTGCATTAGATAACATAAAGCAAGTTTAGAGGCTACATGAGTATATTTTGTTGCAAGCCTTAAACTATTACAGATTTTTTAGCCAAAATCTCCCTCTTTTGTTGATCAAGCCCAGGATAAACTATGTCCCTAGATATGAATGAGTACCTATTCATACCTTATACTTTTTTACCCTCCATTCTTCACTCACTTCCTTACTTAATTAATTTTTCTTCCAAGATTCTTTCTAAACTTGCCATAACACTGTTTTAAACTAACTTACCTTTAATTTCTGTATAAACTGGCTAAAAGTTCTCTAAATATTAAATCATTGTCATTTAAGTTGTATCTATTCTTAAGCAATATTTTCACTTTATGTCTAATCTGGTATAATTATTTAAACGGTAGATGTTTTTGTATTATTTTTAAGATTGGACTTTTCTCCCAGGGTCTCCACTGAGAATAGGCACTTATCCAGTTAGACTTAACCAATATTTAAATGTCTATATATATATATATATATATATATATATATATATATATATATATATACATATATATATATATATATATATATATATATATATATATATATATATATATATATATATATATATATATATATATATATGTATATGTATATATATATATATATATATATATATATATATATATATATATATATATTGGGTAATACAAAACATTGGAGTTGACTTTTTTATTAACAGGGCAAGTATCCTCACACAACAGAAGTCTGAAATGTGGGAGGAAATTAAACAAACTTCTCTGTCACAGAATTACTCTTTAGTGACAGTGCTGTAGGCCTGAGCACCTCACATGGTATTACACTTTGTCGAATTAAAATATTAATTACTGCAGGATGTGGGCCTATTGCTATCCTGCTCTTAACTTTGAGAATAGAAAAAGAGTCACAGGCTAGGGACTTTTAACATTTCTTTGGTACTGAGGTTAGCTGGACTATAAAGATATTCTGAAGAAAGTTAAGTATGTTTGTGTTTGTGTGTGCGTGCGTGTGTGTGTGTGTGTGTGTGTGTGTGTGTGTGTGTGTGTGTGTGTGTGTGTGTGTGTGTGTGTGTGTGTGTGTGTGTGTGTGTGTGTGTGTGTGTGTGTGTGTGTATGTGTTGTATGTGGGAGAGAACAGTCCTTAACTTGTGATACACCATTTTCTCTCAAAATTAAAAAAAAAAAAAAATATATATATATATATATATATATATATATAGTTATCTATTTAAAGATCGACTGGCTGAAATATGGTCGAGACCATATGGTCGATATGTCAGAAGATCGATCTTTCCAAATTATTAAAAAAACAAAAAAAACAAATAACTACAAGACGTTACTGCAGGGGGGCAAGCCCCCCCCCCCGCACCCCCACACCCCCCTACTTAATTATACCAACTCCAAGATTGCACTACAGCAGGAAATATGAAAACTTCCCATTCCGTACTGTATTGTTAGTGTAGCGAGATCATGGAGTTGGTATATTTAAGTGGGGGGTTGTGGGCTGAATTTGAAAAGCCAATACTGTGTCCCATAAGGTCATTGCTTGTCTGCATAGGGGGTAGGAATGTGTACCTCCCTGCTTGTTTATGTACCACATGACCGTAGTGTTGTCTGTCTTTATCAGTAACTGTCCTGGATGAAGCAGGTCCTTGAAAGCTGTCAGGGCATTTTGAACAGCTACCATCTCTTTTTGATTGATGTGAAGATGCATCTGGTTTGCAGGCCATGTGCCCTGAATACATTTTCCTGCCATATGGGCTCCCCAGGCATAATCTGATGCATCCGTTGTCAGTGTCTGTCTGACTGTGGGTAAACTGAATGGCAGACCCTTGTTGTGGTGACAGGCTTCTGCCCACCATCGAAACTCCTGTTGTAGGCAGGGAATGAGTGCAATTACTGTCTCCAGGCTGTGGCAATGCTGAGTCCAAACACTTTTTAGGTACCATTGTAGTTTCCTCTTATGCAGTCTGACATATGGAATTAATAGAATGCAAGATGCCATGAAACCCAAGGCCTGCAGGATTTTCCTTGCAGATAAGTGGGTTTGTGTTGCCAATTTCTTGAAGTAAGTAGTCAGATGCTTTTGTTTGTCTGGCGTGAGATAAGCCATCTGGGCAGTTGTATTTAGGCTTGCACCCAGGAATATTATCTCTTGAGAGGGCACTAGTTTTGATTTCTTTTCGTTTACTGTGTATCCTAGGCCAATTAGTAATCTTTTTACAAAAGCCAGATGCTTTAGAAGAATGTCTTTGTTCTCTGCTTGAATTAGGCAGTCGTCCAAGTAGGGATATATTTGAATTCCTTTTTGTCTGCAAAACGCTATTACTGGTGCCAGGCATTTTTTGAAGACCCTGGGCACAGTAAATAAACCAAAGGGCAGCGCAGAGAATTGGTAATGCATTGAGCCAGCTATGAATCTGAAGTATCTTCTGCAAGATTGTCTGATTGGGACATGCAGGTATGCCTCTTTTAGGTCCAGAGTTACGAGCCAAGCCTTCCTGCCCAGCATGGGCAGTAGCTGCTGTAGAGTCAACATCTTGAATTTTGGAACTTCCAGAAACGTATTTAGTATACACAGGTCCAGTATTGGTCTCCAGGTTTTGTCCTTTCTGGGTACTAGGAAAAGTCTGGAGTAAAATCCTTGTCCCTGCTCTTGTTGTGGTACTTGCTGTGTGGCAGGTCTGGCATACCTTTTGACCTTGGTAGAGTGTGGAAATGGAACCTGTAGCCTTGGGACACTATGTTCAGGACCCATTTGTCTTGGGCAATCCTTTGCCAATTTGATGAAAAAAGTGCTAGTTTTCCCTCTAAGGGGGCTGCCAAAAGAAAAGTGCTTGGATCTAGTAGAGGAAAGTCATTGGGACTGTTTCCTCTAAGGTTGTGATTTGTCTTCTCTGCTTTTGGAGGTAGGAGCACCCCTTTGTTTAGGCCTGTATGTGCCTTGGGGCTGAGCTCTGCCTCTGGGATGCCTGTATCTGCCTCTTTGTGGTCTGTCTGACACTGGATAGGACCAATTTTTAGAAGGCCAGTTTCTGCTAAATCTGGGTGGCTGTACCTGTAAGAAATCCTTGACTGTCTGTATGGATTTTGCTTTATCCTCCATTTTTTTCAACACCTCTTCTGCTTTAGTACCAAACAAAGTATCATGTTGTAATGGTGCATCTAATAGTTTTGCTTTAACATGATCAGGCAGATTTTGTTCCTTTAACCAAGCATGCCTTCTGATAACAGAACCTGTAACAGCGGCCCTGCAAGAGGCCTCCAGTGATTCATAACCACATTGCAAAGTATGCTTTCGCACTTGTTCAGCTGCATGCAATAAATCCTGCAATTCCTTGTTCTCTGAACATTCAGTATTTGTCAACATTTTCTGTTTAAGCAGTGACATTAAGTATTGCTGATATTTAAGCATATGAAACTGACAATTTAAGGCCCTTACAGCCAGGGTAGCAGAAGTGTAGACTTTTTCCCCCCATCTGTCTAGAGCCCTGGAATCCCTATCAGAGGGGACAGGGTTTTTTGCAATGGAAGCTTTAACTCCCTTGGGACCCTGAGATATAGTTTCTGGGTCAGCAGTGGGGTTTTTATACAGGAATTTATGAGAATCTGGGACCCTGTAGTATCTGTCTGGCTTAGCAGGTGCAGGGGGTAGAGAGTCTGGGGACAGGCCGGACTCTGAAAATACATCATCTACAATGTCTAGAACAGGTGGAATAGCAAGGGGTCTGTGCTGAGGAAGTAGCAGAAAGTGTCTGAACCTTTTCTTAGATTCAGAATAATCTTGGCTCTCCCAGTGGAAATGTTCCCTCATGGTATGCAGGGTTTCCCTAAAAGAATAATCCTCAGGAGGAGAGGCTGAAGGAATGGATTCTTCAGCATCAGAATCCTCATAGGGAAGCATGGAGTAATCCTGTTCAGAAGAGGAATCAGAGGAAATAGAAACCTGATCAGAAGAATCATACTCTGTCTCTTGCCTAGGCCTCTTATCAGGAGGGGGATGGGAACCCCTGATTAAAGTAATTAGGTCTTCGGCCATTTTGAGCATCTGTTTTTTAGGCATGGTAGTCTAAGTAGGAGAATACTGTACTTGTTTCTTGGTCTTTAATGCTGCTTTAGTCTTTGTCTTTGAAGCTGAAACTGGCTTAATATATAGTTGTGTAGGTCTGAAGACACCCTCAGAAGCCGATGCCTGCTCAGTGGCTCCGGACCCATCTGAGGGAATGAGTTCCGAGTGTCCAATACCTTGAGTATCCAGAGGCCCAGTCAGCTCCACGTGGGAACTGGAAGTGGCCTGTGGCTTTGAGGTAGCGGGCGCCAGGGGCTGCGAAAGCACCTCACTGAGAACTGGCGAACCGGCGACTGGCCTAAAAGAGGCTTCGTCGTCGGTTTTGGACCTCGGATGCCTATCCTTTTCCTTGTCCTTGCGTTTTTTTGTAAACTGCAGTTGTCGGCTGATCCGATGGCATTGTATAGTTAAATCTATGGCCAAAGTAATGAAATGGAAAATCAAACCGACACTTGATAGTGCGTTGTTTAAATCTAGCACAAAACCGACAACTAGCAACATTGTGATCAGGGCCTAGGCAAGGAATACAGTAAGAGTGAAAATCCTTATGAGGTATTTGCTTCCCACAAGAAATACAATTGTTAACTTTTTCTGACATCGGTTTGGAGCAAGAAAAAAGTTTCCCCAACGGGGTACTTAGCTTTAATGAAGACTTCAGATCTGAAATTCGGATTTGAAAATCTCAGGAGTTGGCCGACCGGTACTTGCGAACTGCTTTTGCTTCAGGCACCGCACGGCAAGAAAGACTGAAGAAAATGGCGTTGGCTGCATCTTTTATACCCCTGGCGCACTGACGTCAGGGAAGAGGCGACAGCAACCGACGCCGGGCCTAGACTTTGGAATTCTGGCCGACCAAGGGCAGCCTGGCAGCAGGACAACCCAAGAGTAATGACTGCAACAGTGAAACACGATGAACATCTGACTACATTGTAAGTTGCAAGACAATATATTAGAAATTGGGGAGGCAGAGCTATGTGCAGTGAGCTGAATGGAGTATTCTGGGATATCTGGCTCTGTCTGAATGAAATTATGTTTGGTAAAACACATTTTTTATAGTTTCACAGATGCCTTCTGCTTTGGTTATACCATGAGCTATTTTACAGACAGAAGTCCTGTTGGAAAGTTACAGATCAGTAAATGATTAAGCTGGGATGCCTGAACATGTGACAGTATGACAAAGTCTATAACTGATGAAGAAGAAGGATAACATCTCTTTATTAGTGACTCAAGTGCTACAAGACAATATCTAATTTTATATAAAGACATGCCTATACTTATTTTTCTTATGGTTATTAATGTTGTTTGATGTTATGGATGATACAATAAAACTGCATTTACTTTAAAATACTAGGAAATGCCAAAGTTAAGATGTTGCATTGAAATTAGTAGACCCTCATAGTTTTGACGGCTTTTAGAACCTTTTCAATATTAGTTTGATGCACTATTTTTGTGAGCCTACACTAGTAGCCATAAATCATGAAAACTGTAGCGTGAGGTATGGGAAGTAATTTTGGAATGTGAAGAGTACAATTTCTTTATTTTGTATAAAATAAACTGTCCTGAATACCTTGTCATTAAATGAAAGGTATAGCATGACATATGGTGGAAAATACTGAATACTGAAAACATTGGTAACATTTGCCATATGAAAATCTGTCTTGTGAAGTTTTTTTGTTTTAAGTACTTTTACCCTAAAAATTTGTAAGATGATTTTTTTCTCACAAATCAAGCTAGAAATCTCCTTTAGTACTTCAGTTTCATTATGAATCCAAAAATAACAGCTATCACATTCATGACATGTGGGTATGTAGTAGGTTTTGTTTATTACTCTTACCTATCTGTTTCTAATAGCTGGGGTAGTCTTCTGAGCAAGCTCATGTTCAAAAAATACCCCTTTAGAAAATTTTACATTTTGAACAAAAATGTTGAAAACTGTCAGAGCTGGTGGGCTACATTTATCTAACATATTGCACCATCACATCTTTAGCAGTGTTTAATATTTTCATTTGTAATTTTTAACATATTCATCTTCTAATCATGCCTCAAGAACTGAAATAATGCGAATGGTGAATTCTAACACGAATGCGAGTTTACTTAATGACTGTGACAGTATCCTTTAGGAAAAATTGTGTAATAAGAGTCCAACAGCTCACGTGGAAAGAGATTCACAGGTGGTATTTTCAACATGATGTCAGACCTGACAAGTGGCAAAACATATGACCATAATCTGAAACATCCATTGACTCATTCAAACCTGTAGCACCTTTTTGTATACTTCCAGTTAACACCCACAGCTTCTTATGGCATCCAGACCTTTCTTGGGTCTGACTTTTTTACTAAGTGACTTAATATCTTATAATGGACAGAATTAGAAATGGCAAAGATTTATTAATACATTGACACTTAGATTGTTAAATCTAGGATGTCCTTCAGTAGAAAAGCCTTGATTATATTATGCTTTTTACACAGATTTTTCAGAAAATGCTCTGGAATGCAAGTATGTGTGCAGCCTGTAAATGGTGTCACATTTGATAAAACATAGTTTTTAATGAAAACAATGACTTATACAAGGCCATTAAAATTCATTATATCATCTAAGCTCACATTTTTGCTTTAATAAGTGAAATAGATATATGTTGTTCCATTTAGGAAATAATACTAATTTTCAGACAGTGAATATCTTCTGGAGAAGTCATAAAGTGCTGTGGTTTCAGTGGTAACCATTTAATATTCTGAGACCTGTTAGTGCAAGTCACAGAACTGTGAGACTGAATGAGTGAAAATGTGGACTCACCTAAACTAAATCTGAGACTGAAGCTTTTTGGAGTATTCCCTTTTTCTCCAAGGTAAGGAGATCTCAGAACTGATATATATATACATTTTTGTGCATGTGTATGTGTTGAGGCTTGCCCCCACACTGGGAGTGGGGGATAGGGATGCAGTGGAGCTTTCCATCTCTGCAAAAATCAACTTACAGTTATGAATCTTTGAGTTACAATGGAATGCCAGTTTCAGAGGGTAAGTACTGATCAGGGGAATGGTATGGTATTGTACCAGTTTCAGAGGGAAAGTACTGATCAGGAGAATGGTATGGTACTGCACCAGTTTCAGAGGGTAAGTACTGATCAGGAGAATGGCATGGTACTGTACCAGCTTCAGAGGGTAAGTACTGATAAGGAGAATGGTATGGTACTGTACCAGTTTCAGAGGGTAAGTACTGATCAGGAGAATGGTGTGGTACTGCACCAGTTTCAGAGGGTAAGTACTGATCAGGAGAATGGTATGGTACTGTACCAGTTTCAGAGGGTAAGTACTGATCAGGAGAATGGCATGGTACTGTACCAGCTTCAGAGGGTAAGTACTGATAAGGAGAATGGGATGGCACTGCACCAGTTTCAGAGGGTAAGTACTGATAAGGAGAATGGTATGGTACTGTACCAGTTTCAGAGGGTAAGTACTGATCAGGAGAATGGTATAGTACTGTACCAGTTTCAGAGGGTAAGTGCTGATCAGGAGAATGATATGGTACTGTACCAGTTTCAGAGGGTAAGTACTGATCAGGAGAATGGTGTGGTACTTTGGTCTCACATGATAAATACTAACCAGAGGAGGAGTTTAGTGCTGTAGTTTCAGATGACAGTAGTGATCAAGGAGCAGTATATACTGAATATCCTATTGAGACGAATCTTTGACCTAGCTTCCCAGACCCTTTTTTCACCACTCCTTATGTTTTTCATGGCTTCTATTCCTAACTTACCACAGTAATCTTATTTTAACTTCTTAAATTTATATACACACATTAATATCCAGGAAATGTGGTTATATTCTCCAGCAGTGCAGACTCCTGAACTGGTCCAAGGTAGTAAACTGCTGCCACTTCAGATACCACACTGGGACCTCTCAGTTATTGTTTCACTCTTGTTAATTAGTCAGATAATTATAAAGAGAGACATGGGTACTTATGTGGACAACATACTCGTTCTCTCTCATTCAAGTGTTACATCTCCATCATAGTCAGACATTCTTCTATCTGCTCCAGTTCATTTCCAAGAGAATATCTTCAAGATCAAAAGAAGTCTTCCTACCACTATACATTTCTCCTTTCAAACCTGTCATGGAATACAATGTCCCTTTTTATATGTACAAATTCAAGCATTTTGTTTAACTGGAAGGGCCCTATTCTGATACAACAGAGTGACTCTCCTTATACTTATTAGGGCATCGGCCACTCTGAGGTGACCTGTGTCCTGCTTTTTGGGGTATGAAAAACCCAACTCTGTCTGACCTCCTATGTCTTTACAAAACAAATGACTCTGTAAATACCTACACTAAAAAACTAAATTTATATCAGTAATTAAAGAAGGCTTGTTTCATTGATTGGTTCATAATTCAATGGGTTTGCAGCCTATTAGATAAGTTACCAAGACAGGTAAAAAACTACTTTGTCTACCTTTAAAGGAAGTCTTGATGACTGAGATACAACCTTACTCCGGAGTTATCATGTCCAGTCCTGCTTAATTTGGGAAGTGATCACTATTAAGTGCTTGTAAGGGGAGGCAAGAACATTAATTTAAGAGTGCCTGCTTAAAGGTGTATAGGTAAGCTTCTTATGGTCCCCTTAATCATTATTTTACTGTTCCTATAATATTGTAGACATAGACAATTGGTTATTTAGAGATGGATGGCAGCAGCTTGTTAATTTTCACAAAATATACCCTCTTACCAATGAAAGCATAAATAAATAGCTCCACTCAGCCAGTTTTAAGTGAATAAAAAAAATTACTTAGAAAGGAATGAGTTAAGTAATACATTTAACAGTTAAATATACAGAGGAATATGAAACTGGGAAGATAATCAGAATTCCTTTCCTTTCAAAGTTTTTGTGTTTCATAATTTGCATACTTCTCTTTAGCTAAGGCTCTCTAATTATTTTTAACTAATTGTATGTAAATAATTTCTTTTGAATATGGTATTTTCTTAAATAGTATGACTTTGTAACTACTGCTCTCTCATTTTATTTTGTCTTACATTTTTTTTCTGTTATAATTGTGCATTATTAACTTTTAATTATTACTGTGGAGCTTTTCTCCCTGGGTCTCTGCTGAAAATGGAAATATATCCAGTTGGACTAGCCCGGTTAACAAATGTAAAATAAAATAAAATAAAATAAATAAAATATAGCTTACAGGAAAGAAAAACATTTGCCTATAGCTAGACTTTTCATCTAGGTCTTTCTTGACTACAAGAATTATTGTCCTAGACATACTGGCTGAGTTGTCAAACATATTACAGTTACAGACAGAACAGATAGAAGAAAAAACAGTGGAATAGGTAATGCCTTCATGTATCTGGCAAGTACAGCTGAGGAAAAGTTAATCTGTGATGAGGAATACTGTCAAAGACACAACCAAATATCACCAAGTATCATGGGTGGACAAAGAATGCCAAAAAAGCTGAAAAGTAAGGTGTACAAAATGGCAGCGTGACCAATGCATCTATATGGCATAGAAACCTGGGAAATGAAGGCAGAGCACTTGAGGAAACTTGAGGTAATGGCAAGGAAGTACCTGAGATTGGCAGTAGGATGCACACTGTGAGACAGATGAAGAAATAAAGACAGAATAGAAGTTAAAGTATCTCCAATTGTAGGGAAGGTTGAGGAGAACAGATTATGGTGATGTCATACATGCAAGAAAACAGATGATGCCTTGGTAAGAAACTTTGAGAGAAACAGGAAGAAGGCAAGAGCAGATGAGGAGGGATGGACAGTGTGACAGAAAGCCTGAAACAGACAGGTATTGATTAATGAAGACGGTAGGAGACTGACTTTGAAGCAACAGAGGTGGTGAAAGCTAGCACAACACATTGATTCCATGTAAAAAATGGAACAATGGTGGGACCATGATGATGATGATAATGATGATTATGATGATTATTATGATGAGCACAGGCAGAGACAAAAGTGCCATAAACAAACTCTTAGCTATGTACAGGACAAACAGCAGTATATCTCTTCTGTCTTCTCCAAAGTTAACTTTCTTTTGTGTTTATTTCTGGCTTATATGTCATTTTCATACACATCACACATGCGACTGGACAAAGTTCTGTATTTGCATATTAGACAGTCTATTCTTATCTCCTTTCAGAATTTCTAATTGCTTTCTTTATGGCTCTTCAGCTTCCTGGCCTAGGAAGACTCATAGATTTGGTAGTCACTTGACAGCCTCTTTCATTTCACATTCCTTGTAATATTGACAATGCTGCCCAGAAGAAAAAAGTAGTAATATCACTTACACACAGTTTATATTTTCTTTTTTCCTCTCCTTTTTTTTTACATTTAAAGAAAACAGTCACAAGTTCACAAATCTTTTCAAGCTTCTGAAAATGCACGTATACTGCAGATTAAATTACCTTTTTTAGTTTAGAACTAAAATGTAAACAGTTTTTGCAGATCTTGCACCCTCCAATGTGATAAAAGTCTCTATACTCAGTTATAACTCTGAAATAGCTAGTAGTTAAGCAAATAGATTCTATGCTCACCTAGAAAACTGTGTAAGTCATCAGTCCCTACAAAAACTTAACAAAATGGTAAATGTAATTACAAACCAGCCTGACAGTCCACGTGCACAAATAAATAATACAGTTAGAGGAAAAAGCTCATTTGAATATATAACAAAACTAAAGATGCATAAATCAAGGACAATATCAAAGGTTATCCAAAGTAGTGAAAAATACCATCAGGAAAACAAAGTCTTCCCATGAATTGGGACTGGCATTGGAAGCTTAAAATAATTGCAAATTCTTCTTTACTGACATCAGAAAGTTATACAATAATATCTAACATTGTTCCAGACTCATTTGTAATGGTACTGCCTTCTGTCATCCAGTGGATTTTGCAAATATATTATCAAACAAATTCAGTGCAAATTTTACCTGGAGACATCTATAAAACACACATATTCCTAAGGATCTAAAGCCCCTTATCATCACAAAAGAACACTTGTTAAATATACTACCCAAAATAAAAAAAAGTATCCTATTTGAGACCTGATAACATACAAGGCTGCCTGCTGAACAGTACTAAACTTGCTCGTGGACCTGGTCCTACAGCTATTCAACATGAGCTTATCCACTGTCTTTGTCCCTGAGGTTTGATGCACAGGCCCCACCATGGACCCTGGGAATTACAGAGTCAGCAGCATGATGAGGCTCATCTGCAAAGCCATGGATGGGCCATAACAAACCATATATACTATACCACAATATGAAAATCCTTTTAATATTTGACCCCCAGCAGTTTGCCTTTGTTAAGGGAAGATCCTGTCTCATAAATCTGGTGAATTTTTTGAGGGGGTAATGCAGTCCATGGCCACTTGTTATATTCTGGTTAATAAATGTCAAATAAATAAATAAATAAAATAAATAATAATTTTCTCCATATAGCATACCGTGACCTTGCCAAGGCATTGGATACAATACCGCATACATGGTTACGGTATCAGAAAACTAGATGAACCCCAAATTGATCCCTTTGTAGCTAGATAAATAGCTAATTGATTCCATTGTAGTTAGATAGATAGCTAATTGGATGAGGTACAGAACTTACATTGTGAAGGCGGAAGACATACCTTCAAACAGCATAAAGGTAAAATTCTAAAATGGGTCTTATACTGAAATCCTCTTATGATATGAAGAATCTATAAACTGAACTTATACATGTTAATAGATGGTGCTCTGAAAATGGACTAAAACTAAATGTTAAAAAATGCAATATTAATGCATTTGATAAATAAACCCTCTACTCATCTCACAGTAAAGAAAGCACTTCACTAGTACAGGTACAGATGATCACAAAGAGTATTTTCTCTAGATCTAAAGAAATCCTTACTCCTTTATATGTTGCATTGATCAAGACCATGACTGATTGCAATGGTCCCCTTGTGATGTATTTGACTAAACGTATCAAGCAGTTGGAGACACTCCAAAGGTTCCTGACAAACAAGATGATGGGCATAAAATATATGAGCTACCTAAAGAAGCTGGAGGCCTTGATCCTGTATTCAGTACCTTCAGACTCCTAATGAGTGATCTCTGTCTTGCCTTTCAAACTAATAGGGATTCAATAGTCCAAGACCTTTTATTTCTCCACAAATCAAATAGTCCAATAAACATTAAAACCAGAGATTTGAACCAGCTTCAGCAAAAAAACAAATCAGTCTGGAGTGACAGATTTGTCATGACACAACTAACCTTTCTCTGGAACAAATTTTCTGTCCAGATCAGGGATTGTGACATAGTATTTTCCTTTAAGAAGAAAGACATTTGTATGGATATTCATAAATTAAAATGAATGCAATATTTAACTGTCATGTTTTCATTAACTGTCATATCATTGCAATTCTATGTATGTTCACTTCCTATTCATGTATGTACATTTACTGTTCTATGTATGTACTTATTTACTATATGTATGTACATTTGTTATTTTTTTAACTGTCAGATCATTACTAGTCCATCTACGTATATACATTTATTACGTAAGTCTTGTATAACTGTCTTCTACTCATTCTTTAAAATGGATCATTTCTAACCAGGCCTCTGCTGAAGATGGGACTTGTGCCTAGTCAGACTTTCCCTATAAACAAAAGCTATAAATAAATGAATAAATAAATAAATTAATTAATACATTTATTCTTGGTATGGCTGGCCTATTACTCCTAAAATGAGGTACCTCATAAGGTCTAGTACTGTCAAGGTGTAAATGGTACTTGTCTCAGTTGCCTTGTACATTTTATGATTATATCATTCTAGGAACGGATACAAAACTCATCTATTTTGGACTCAACGAGGTGTGAGGAATCTGGTATGATTATTATTTTCATTATTTATTTATTTACTTATTTATTTATTTTACATTTCAGACAAACAAATCCAATCATTATTTATTTTTTTTACTTCTTGCAGCTGACCATAGCCTACCACTATGCCCTCTGATCTCTTCTCCTCTTTTCTTTTCTCTGCATTCATCAGGTCTATTGGACCTCCATGTTCTCTCCCATGCTCAACCTGACCCACCTCCATGGCCAGTAAGGAGATCAGGGGTAATAATGTGGCACTATACTGCCGACTGAGAGTTTGCCTTAACTTCTGCCACTCCCTATGACAGCGTTGCAAGGTCCACAGTCTTTGCATTCAGGAGGTGTATACATGCTTCCACACACAGACAACCTCACAACCAAGAGGTTCACTGCTTGTGCATCACAGAGCTTGTCAAGCTCTTAATACTGCTTGCTGCAGTAAGCCTAGTCTGTCTTCATCCCTCCATCTTTCCCCTATGGCACCTCTAGCTCCCATGTTGCTAATCAAATATGGGCTATCTGGATCTGGAGCACAATAAAAGCTTTATCCCTATGTGTCTAGGGGCTACTAGTGAAAAATATGCCTTGGGCACTGATTAGATTCATGAACTTGAAGAGAAATGCGTATTGGGCTCCCCTAGAGTCGAAGCTGCATATGTGGTATGTGTATGTGTGTCTGTGTGTGTGTGTGTGTGTGTGTGTGTGTGTGTGTGTGTGTGTGTGTGTGTGTATTAGAATATCTGAGAGTGTGTTTGTGTATGTATGGGTGTCTGAATATGTGTGTGTGTGTGTGTGTGTGTGTATTAGAATATCTGAGAGTGTGTTTGTGTATGTATGGGTAACTGAATATATGTGTGTGTGTGTGTGTGTGTGTGTGTGTGTGTGTGTGTGTGTGTGTGTGTGTGTATTAGAATATCTGAGAGTGTGTTTGTGTATGTATGGGTGCCTGAATATATATGTGTGTGTGTGTGTATTAGAATATCTGAGAGTGTGTTTGTGTATGTATGGGTAACTGAATATATGTGTGTGTCTGTGTGTGTCTGTGTGTGTGTGTGTGTGTGTGTGTGTGTGTGTGTGTGTGTGTGTATTAGAATATCTGAGAGTGTGTTTGTGTATGTATGGGTGCCTGAATATATGTGTGTGTGTGTGTGTGTGTGTGTGTGTGTGTGTGTGTGTGTGTGTGTGTTAGAATATCTGAAAGTGTGTTTGTGTATGTATGGGTGTCTGAATATGTGTGTGTGTGTGTGTGTGTGTGTGTGTGTATGTGTGTGTGTGTGTGTGTGTGTGTGTGTGTGTGTGTGTGTGTGTGTGTGTGTCTGTGTATAAACATTACTTTCATTATTTTCTCATCATCACTTAAATTGGTCTATCACAGGTAGGCAATTTATGTAAGCAATGAAATATTTCAGAGTTCCAATGCATAATTGCATACATATACATATGCATGCATACTCACTTACACACATACATGCATGCGTAAATACACTACTGCAGTTATAGGATGCAGGAGGAGTATTCATTACAGTGTTTTTAATTCCACACATCCACTCAACAACAGACAAGCTCCTCCACATTTAATCATGCAAAGAAACACTGACCCATTCACCTACACACATACACAGATACAGACAGTCAGGCAAACGTGCACACACACACACACACACACACACACACACACACACACACACACACACACGCACACACACACGCACGCACACACACACGCACACACACACACACACATACACGCGCACACGCGCACACGCGCACACACGCACACACGCACATGCACACGCACACACGCGCACACACACACACACACACACACACACACACACACACACACACACACACACACACACTTTACAAAACTCAGATCAAGCATCATCTGAATAATGGTAATGTTAGGGGAAAGGGTTTTTAGTAACTTAATGTGTCAGGTTAGTAACACTAACCCTGACCCTACACTACACTATACTTTTAATCTTTTCCCTAACAGTATCGCTAATCAAGACAAGAGGACACAGCGCACTCACAATAACACACCAGCACAACAGTAAATATATGCCCTTACCTAACCCTAACACTTACTCTGACCCATGAATATTCTTACATATACACTACCCTCTGTAAAAGAATCTTGCACATTCTCAAAAATACCACTTTTTTGGTCAACCATTATTTTTCCTGCACACTTCTACATGCCTAACTATATAAAGCTTGAATTTAAACTAATGTCATTAACTCAAATATTTAGTCACCCATTTATACTGTCATTCAGTTTCGGTCAATCATTCGTGTGTCACACTGATAAAGAGTTCAGGTATATTGGAAAAAGAATGTTTATACAAGCAGTGTGGGCAGAATTTTCAGGGTAGTATAGGGAGAAAAAATTGTTGTCTAGTAGGATGTTTTGCATGCAGTACGAAAAGAGTAAGGAGGGGGAAGCAGCTTGGGTTTGCAGACAGCTGGATGTAAAAAGAAATGTCTATCTTTGTTTTCAACTAAAAGGGTGATAGGCAAAATTTAGGAAGGGATTTGAGTACTCATGTGATGTTGCCCTTAAGTATTGCACAAATGAGATAGGACATGGAATTTAGAATTTATTTTTGGCCAGTGTTTTACATGTTGAGAAGTTAGATTTGACTCAAATCTGATAAGGTAGTTTGTTCATTCATTCTGAAACAGAAACTAGGTGTCCTGTCCCTCATCATTGAAATTGATCAACTTACGTTTGCATAACATTTATTAAATGAGCAAAAATACCTGGTGGTAGTGTGCCACTTTATAAGTATTTAGGGCAAGTGCAATTGGATCTGTACTACTCTGTGGGCAAATATTGGTTGCAGGAACCTCAGTTTGATTTCTATGGTCTTCCAGTGTCACTGCTGTGTGACTGTACAGTGGGTATTTATATGTTGACCCGAGGCAAGTTTTTTCTGTTTTGTTGCTGATTGTTGTAATTTTGGATTGTATGGATTTTTTTGGGGGGGGGTTCCAGTGGTCATGGGGTCATACATCAGTTTAGGTAGCAGTAAGTACAACCAGCTATTGTCTTTCCTAAGTAGGGTCACAGGTAGTTGTTTATTCTATACAGGGCTTCTAGATTTTTATGGATGTTTTTATAGTGATGCTAATATGGTCCTGAAAGTTAAGATTATGGCTGAGAGTTACTCCTAGATGCTCTTGTTTATTTATTTTATTTATTTATTTTGCTTTTGGATTTGTTCACCTGTGTTTAATCAAGAAACCCATTTCAGTGGAGGCCCGGGAAGAAAAGCTCCAACATATTACAAACATTTTAAACAGACATTCAGTAATATAGATAAACAGATGGCTCTTTATTGCAATGTTGGTAAGTGAAATGCTGAAAAGCCAAATAAAAAAGACTGAAAATCTAGAGAAGAACAAATCTTAAAACTTATTTATGCAGGGGGTGTAAGCCCTCCCTGCATCCCCTATGAGGGAGGCAAGCCTCCCACACCCCCTGAACATACATATAGCAACTCTGAGATTGCCATACCTCTGAGAAAAGCGAATATTCTGAGACTGCTATTTTTGATTGGATAATTGAGCTGGTTTCTGTTTCTCTGCCTTTAATAGCCAGTGTTTTAAACAAGTTGTACTTATTTGCTCAAGTTGTTCAAAGCTGCAGTGAGAGGCCTTATGCCACTTGCTCTGCTGTGATACTGGAAAAAGATAAGTGCTTATTTTCAACTGCTTACTGCACTTTTGTTTTACAGTATATCTGTGCAATCTGTGCATCTATGTTTGTCTCATTTTTGTTGTCTGTTAGAGCTGAATATCTGTTACTGTTTGTTTCCTTTGAGCTTGTAGTGAAGTTTTTTGATTAGAGAGGCCTAGCTGTTTTCTTTTGTGACAGAAAGAATCACTCTGGTGTCATCTAGCTAAAAGCATTCCTACAACACTGTTATTTTTGATTGTATAATTGGGCTGGTTTCTGTTTCTCTGCCTTTAATAGCCAGTGTTTTAAACCACTGGTACTTATTTGCTCAAGCTGTTCAAAAGCTGCAGTGAGAAGCCTTCTTCCATTTGTTCTGCTGTGATATTGGAAAAGATAAGTGCTTATTTTCAACTGTTTTCTGCACTTCCGTTTTACAGTATATGTGTACTCTTTGCAACTGTTGCTTTGGTGGTCTTAAGTCTTGGTGGCTTTAAGTTGCCCACTTCTAGTATAAAATTGATACTGGACCCTCCCCCTAGTCACATTACATCAGCTCATTCTACTGTTTATAGTGACAACTTAGTAAAGGCCCACCCCTTTAGCTTCTGAACCTTGAATTATCACATTATCTTCTGTCTCTTCACTTCCTACTTAAAAAAAAAAGCTGTACCTCTTTCTACTTCATTTTGCTTCTTCTGCCTAGGAGCTCAACTGCATTTAGTTTGCCGTATTTATTACCACTTGTTGGTAACCACACTAAATTGATGACAGTATTCTACTGAATCGCTGCTTTATTTGTGCTGTCTGTTACTGCTGTGATTTGTGAGCTACTGTTTCAAAGCAATCTACTGATTAACTATATTTCATTGCTATCTACTGCAATTCATTATGTTTAACTGCATTTTACTGCTGTTTAACTGTATTTTTTCATTCTGTGAGTTCTATTCTTTTGACTATAAGTGATTAATCTGTGTTAATTGTGAGCTTTTTCTTACTGAGTTCTTAATCTTAAAATTGAGTAGCATAGTCTAGATACAGGTCTGTGGCATCCAGAGCTTCAGCTGCATGGTTTTTAACCCTTTTTGAGGTATTCCAGCTACACGTTTCCCTTAGTAGCACTTGTGTTATCATCTAGTAGTACTTCTTGTAGACCTTCCTCCCTTTACCCTCTTACCTCTTTCAGTTTCTGAAAACTATGGATGGACAATTTCCTACATTTTCTTCTGTCAGTCTGGCTGATATGGGCATCCTGAGACAGTGAAACAACTGCCTCATGTACACAGACAACCCTCTACTACTACCACCTAGGAACACAATTTGTGAGAGATGCAAATACATCAAGCACCTAGTGTCATTGCTCTCTCCCCCACAAACCAGTATATCTGGCATTGAGAAGGCTGACAACATGAACACCTCACCTCAAACACCACCCACACCTACACAACTCACTTCCACATATGCGGAGGTCCTCAACAAAAGCATATCCAAAGAAAAGAGACCCCCCAAGACATAAACGCATGCAAACTCTACTGCCCACCACACCACACACTACACACAGTCCGCACACCTGTGTCTCACAGCCACTAAGGCCTAAACATAAACTCAACATATTAGTCATAGGAGACTCCATTATGAGACACACAGATGTGCCCCTCACCAGGCTGGATAAGGAGAAAGTCACAGTTAGTTGTTTGTCAGGTGCCACAATCCACCATATCACCAATGCACTCAAGTCTCTCAACAGGTACTGCTATGACTCTGTCATAGTCCATGTTGGAGTGAATGACTTGAGACGTACCTCGCTGGACTATATGAAAAGAGACATGATTGACCTCGCTGAGTATGTGTCCCAGGCAGGTATGTCCCTAGCCTTAAGCAGCATTCTACCGTCACCCACAATGATGCCTCAATATAAACAGAAAATGACTGACTTTAACAACTGTCTTAGTTTCTGGTGTCATTCAATGGGGATCCAATACCGGACAGCCTGGGATGACATGAGTGACAAGCCATGATGTTTTGCTAGGGATGGCCTGCATCTGTCTACCTTGGGCTTCAGGCTCCTGGCAAAGGCTCTTGCCTCCCCCATAGTGCCTTTTTTAGGCAATGCCATGAGGTCAAAGCTACCAACATGAAAATTTCATCAAAATGCAAATTAAAGGTCATGCTGCTAAACACTAGGAGTCTAAACATGAAACTGCACTCATTGCAAACATTCTTAACCCTGGAAGAAGCTAACATTTGTGCAGTCACAGAAACCTGGTTCAAAGCTGGGAGAGCACCCCAGCCATACCAGGTTACTCATCCTATCATTCATTCAGACCCCAAGCCATGGGCAGCAAAAAAAAAGGAGGTGGAGCTGCAATATATATAAAGGACATGCACACCTCTAGGCTGGTCAAACTGGCTCACTGATAGAACCCACCTAGTCAAAATAGGGGAAGCCACCTCAGGTAGTTGACCTGTAACAAGTGGTGTACCCCAGGGATCAGTCTTGGGGCCTCTGCCATTTGGGATATACTTCTCAGAGGTGAAGGACAAATCTAGTGGGGTATGGCTGATGAAGTTTGCAGATGACTGCAAGCTTGGTGCTGTCATCAGTTCCCTAGTGATGTGGACATCCTCCAAGAGGGTCTCACCCAAACAATGACTGGTGCCAGAAACAAGGCCTTAAACTGAATGCAAAAAAATGCATCATCAACTCTTTTGGGGAGAATGGCATCACCACAAATTCTCTCATTGATAATAAGGCACTAAGCATGCAATCAGTCGTGATGGACTTGGGAACCCAGGTTGATAGCAAACTCACTTTTGACCACCATATTGCCTCCTTTGTATGGAGAGCTTTCTCCATGGCCCACCTCATTAGTAAGGGTATCTCATCCAAGGACAAGGTGGTCATAACATTCCTGTATTCCTCCCTTATAAGACCGATTATTGAATACAATGCCCCTTTCGGCATGTACCTCACAAAGGACTTGTAGCAGCTGGAGAGACCACAGAGATTCCTCACCCGGAGAATCCTGGGGCTCAAACATCTACCCTACACAGATAGGCTAAAAACCCTGTCCTTCTACTCAGTCTCCTAGAGACTCCTCAGAGGTGACCTCTGTCTGGCATACAAAGCAATTTCAGACCCCACCCTGATGGGACTGCTGCATATTTGCAAGTCAAGCTCCATTCGAGTAACCCACATGCGAAAACTCAACTTGGTCTGGGACATCAATAGGACTTGTTGGCAGACAGATTTGTGTCCCAGAGACTCCCCTTTTGTGGAATAGATTCCCTCTCCATGTAAAGCAGAGTTCCTCATTAACTCTTTTTAAGCGCAACCTGGATAACTGGATGGGGAACAGAAAATACACCCCTGGGATTCCACCTATGTCCCTGCTGGACAGTGGCATATGGTGCTGACTTGTTGGCACATGGGCTAAATTCTTTGCTAGACTTGTAAGAGCGAAAGGCCCAATAGCCTAGTAACTTTCTATGATCCTATGATCGTAAATGGCATCTTGGATTTGGTATATAGAAGTCTGATCTTTCAGCCATTCAGTCTCTGCTTTTTGGGAATCAATCTAGTGTGTCCTGACATTTCAGGTGGTTATGATTCATATGAAAGCAGAGGCAACTATTACAGTATAAAATATACTTATGAAAAGGTAAATGCTGATCATTTGATAAGGTATATTAGTGGGTTTGTCAGATAGAGAATAGGTCACGAGATTAGTACTGTGGAATTCAAAGAAATGGAAGTGAGGGAAGGAACTAGGTAGGGCAGAAAATGCTAATGTTATATTTAAGAAGTGAGTATAAAGCAGGTTCAGAGGCAATCATATATATGGCTACCGAAAGGTTTATAGTAGAAGAATAGAGGGGGAGAGATATCTCTACATTTATAAAATTTCAACAGGTCCTCATTATTCCTGGATTGTTGCAGACTGATGTGAAGTAGCATTATGTGGCTAGTTGGAAAAAAAATCAAACGTTTTTTTTCTCATTCAATATTAATTTGTTTTGGTTTATCTCAATAAAATCACAATCTTCATTAGATCTAGCAAGTAAAACATTAGGATCTATCTTCTATGCTCATCTCACTCTATTCTGGACAGATTGTCATATTTCCTCATTGGAGCTGCATTTGATCAGCAGTGGTATAAACACCTTCAACAAATGTTTACAGTTTAGAAAGCCGTAGCTGACTGTTAATGTAAATCACTTCAAGAATCATTTCTAACATAAATTTAAATCATTGCCAGAGCTGACAAGGTAACTAGAAGCATTGCTTAGAATTATTTAGATCAAGAAAACTATTTCAAATTAATCATCTGCACAGGACCTAAGTTGCTATGAGGCTGGAATAAAGTACACTTGGAGGGAACAGTTCTGTCATTTATAAACAGTTTACAGAAAACGATGGCCAGAGGAAAAAGTTAAAAAGTCTGTCTCAAACAAATACACAAAATAACATAAAACTCTTGAACATGCAGCTGAGTTCAGGTAATCATATGCTCATTCTTTATCTGGTTCAAATCTTGCAGGAAGATGCTTTAGGAATGGATACAACATAAAACATTTACAGCATGACTTGAGAACAACAGGTATGTGCTTAAATCATTCAGGGTCAGAAATATGCAGGGTGGCTAAGGTATTCATATCCACGTCTGCAGGACTTAACTCATTACTATCTGATAACTTTAACCACAGAATAGGCTGCTAATAATAAATGAGACTGGCCATTTTGGAAATCAAAGAAATGCTTTTGTAAATGTTATAAGTGATGAACAGAAATGGTAAGTAGTGTAAATAATTCTTACCAAATGTATAGATGAAACAGGATTCCTACAGATCGATGGAGGAGACTTCACGGAATACATTACAATTAAATATTTAAAAGTAATACTTAAGAATCAATACAAAACTTCCTGACCCTATAATTCTACTTTGGAAACAAATAGACATGGCATTAATGTATGGACTTCAAATACATTCTCAAAAACTTGAACAAAAAAATTTTGAGAACACTTTCATATAGTGAAGGCTAGCCATATAAGACATGCACACATGCTTTAGAGAAGCACTGTCAAGATACATGCATGTGAACATACAAGGAGGTCAGTTTAAAAATGTATTCCTTCATGTGCTGACCTGAAAGTTTTGTGGGCAGTGATTAGCTCAAAGCCTTTTCCTTTGGCATCCCGTATAGTAGATCCATGCATATCAATCAGTGTAATTCCAATTCCCGTCTTAAAGGACTGAAAGAGAAACCAAGAGAAGTAAATATTAATGGTTCCATGAAAATAATTTCTGGAACTTGAGTCCTACTTCAGATAACCAGCAGCTAACCAAACATATTAACTCATTACTTTCATGCTAGCAGCAGAATTCTGTGTCTAGCACATGAGAAACCTGAAAAAAATCAATAGGAAAATTATGAAAAAAAAAGGTATAAACAGGAAGGTTAGCCACATGTCAGGACTACATAGTCTATCAATCAGTTACCATAATCCTTTTAAAATGCACTCAGGAACTAACAGTTGGCCATTCAGAAAGAAAAGCTATGAAGATTTAAAAATACGTACTAACATTTACCAAGCTAATGCTTTTCTATTTGCCTGTGGTGACTTCCTTTGACTGTGTGTAACCTTGGTTTCAAACAGGTCTGGGATTTTCAGGCTGGGGGCATACCCACAGTATACAGAACATTCTCCATTGGGCATAAATCCCCTACATATTGCACAAAATACACTCATTGGTTATCTGAACTAAAGAAAACCTTCCTGCTAGTTGGATGAGAGTCTGTAATTAGTAGAGATGATAGATACACATCATATATATATATATATATACATATATATATATATATATATATCATCATATATACATACAAACACACATACACACACACACACACACACACACACACACACACACACACACACACACACACACACACACACACACACACATGCACACACGCACACACAGCACACACGCACACACACACACACACACACACACACACACACACACACACACACACACACACACACACATGTGTGTGTGTGCATGTGTACATGCAAAATAATTGTAAATATCTGCTGAAACTTGTGAATGCCTAACTGGCCCTACTTGAGGTTTAAAATGGTATGTGGACTAATCAACATACCATTGTAAACAAACAAACATCAAAATTTGCTATATCAGGTGCAAATTATTGACTTTCTATATAAATTTTGAAAGTATGAAACACATATTTGTACAAGAGAGCAAGCCCCACTTCCTCTAACACTCCGTTGATTATAAATATACAAACTCTAAGATTGCTTAACAGTGGAGAAAAGGAGAAACGCCCTTACCTGACTGTTACCTGATCATGGCAGAATTATCACTACTACTTTACTGCAGTACAAATAAAAGGAGAACCCCCTCTGAGTCCTTCCATTTACACTGATTTTCACTAACAATGCAACACTGATGGATAGCAGTGGTAAATAAAGAGCAGTAGAGAATTTACTCCTTTCACTTACTGTGGATCTTTAATTCACTGGTTCATTTCTGGCTTGAAGGAGTTTGACTTTTTGTCTGAAAGTTTGGTATAGGGGTTTAAGTCTATGCACTGTTAGGCCATGGACTTGCAGTAGTTTTGGGTTTGATTCCTGCAGCCTTCATTTGCCTAATATGTGACTCCAAGAAAGTCGCTTAACCAGAGATTGATTAGGGCTTGTCCCTGATAAGGGACTGTGTGTCCAGTCAACCTGATTAACAAATGTGTGTGCATGATGCCTCAAGTAACTACCACACACCTGTGACTGTCCTCATACAAGTAGCTGTGCTTGCTGCTAATGCTGTCTGCTTGCAGTGGAAGGAATCTCTAGCCTTACTCTCCTTCTGTAAGCATGGCAGGCACTACTGTGCTTCATGTTACTTTCTCACAAGCTCTCTGAGAGCCATTATCTGAACATCCTTGGTGCATTACAATACTGGAAGTTAATGCTAAGAAATGCATTATACTACTTTTTTGGGAAGTTGGCCACCACAGGAAACTATACCCATAAGAGTTTACTGACTAGTCAGGGGTCAGGGATCTGGGAACTCGCATAGATAGTAACCTAGCCTTCGACCAACATGTGTCTAAGGTAGTAAGAAAATACCTGTATGTTTCTCACCTTATAAGTAACGGCATGACAACTAGATCCACAGACAACATCACACCACTGTATTTAGCCATCATCACACCTTTCACAGAGTGTAAGGCTTCCTTTGGTATGTACCTGATCAGACACAAGCAGCAAATGGAACATTCACAAAGGTTCCTTAGAAAAAGAATACGGGACATAAACACAATGCCCTATGTGGATCAGCTCAAAGCCCTATCTCTTTGTAACCTACAGATTACTGAGAAATGATATATGCACGGCTTAGAAGGAATACTTGGGACCCTGCTATGATGAACCTTTTGCACATCTGCAAAACAAACATCAGAACTACTACGTCCAAAGACTTAAGTTTTGCTTGTGACAGAAATAAGACATGTTGGAGAGACAGACATGTTTTTCAGAGAATTCCCATACTCTGGAATATGCTTCCTAACATGTAAAATAAAGTCCCTCCCTAACCCTATTTAAGTGTAACTTAGACCATTATATGGGAAATCAGAAATTTACCCTGGTCTGCTGCCTATGTCTCTAATGGACAGAGGCAGCTACTAAATCATGTCATAACCAAAAATTGTCCCTATATTAATATCTAAAGCATTAAACTTGTGGGTCTCATTTGGGTTACAGGGCTAGGCTTATAAAGGCCCTAGTGTTCATTAACCTAGTATACACCTGTGAACGTGTGAAACAGCACCTGATGGTCTTATGCCTTTGCTCATGCACCACACCTGGCTAATTCCTCCTAAACTATCCTTGTCAACTCTATCCCATCCTGTTCTAAAATGAATGCTTTGCTAGCAATCTTCTGTTTCATCCTGTATTAATATGTTTACTTGTCTACATATACAGTGCCAAGCTCTTCTAAACTTTATATTGTTATGAAAGTTCACTTTACTACTGTCTTAGTATTATGAAATACTACAGGTCTAAACTTTATTAGTCGAAACACTCATTCTGATCTACCTTTGAATGATTACTCATGTTATTGTATTGTCTGTATCATGATAATAATATGTTTGTGTGCTGTGTATTCTCATGTATTTTGTCAGTATTTTTGTTTTCTCACTATTGTGTGCTAAAACTGCAGTGGTGGTACTGTGGTAGCGTTGTCGCCTCACAGTAAGACGTTCCCCGTTCGACTCTCAGCAAGAGTCTTCTGTGTGGAAACATGTGTGAATGGGTGTACCTCCGTTGAAGGTTGTGCGTCAGGGCCGGCAACTCAGCACGTAAAAGTCTTCTGCCAATCATTAGCGGACCGGAGTTCCGCTGTGGCGACCCCTAACCGGGAAAAGCCAAAAGACACAACAACTTTTGTGTGCTAAAACAGTCATTATTTTTGCTCATTATTGTATGTTATGACTCATGCTATTTATATTTGTATGTATGTTACTTTCTCTCTGTATCTTGTGGAGTTTTTCTCCCTGGCCTTCCTCTGAAATGGGGTTTTCCATCCAGTCAGACTTTTTGGGTCAACAATAACAACAAACAAACAAATAAATAAATGAATAAATTATCTGTCTGAAACACCTTTCATAAGTTGTAGCAAAGCGATATACTAGCTTCATGCTACAGTTCATAATTTACACACACTGCAAACTAACCATTAATTATCTGACTACATATCCTGCTGTCAAGATCAGTTGGCTCACAAAAGTGAATGAATTGTAGAATTGTAGGGAATGTTTGGTAAATCTTCCATAGTGCTAATTCTGCCTCCTAACAGCTTGCATCTAGGGTAACCTCAGCCTCTGCCACACCCAAGCTAAGGCTTTGGTTTCAGTGTTCTAAGGAGAGACTGGGATTTTGGATGCAGGCCTTTAAGGAGAATAACAATAATCATGCAGGATATTATATCCATAAAGTAGAGAAAGTATTCTAAGAACTAAACCAACATGGGAATGGAGACAGGAGATTCTGCTGATAGGGATGACTGCAATCAGGGATACAGACAATAAGCAAGAGGGGGTTGGAATTTATTGGAGAAAACTGGCAAAGGAGACAAGGTATTGGGATCAAATAACTAAAGTGGGAAAGATGACAGAATGGGAAGATGCCAAGAATTTATTTGGGCTGCAGGTTAGAGAATGCCTTCACTATCAAGGATTGAGATCAGAGTATAGGCAAGCAGAAAGAAATAGGTGGTCCTAAATGAAAGATCAGCACTGATAGAGTTTATAGTAGAATCTAGAACAGAAGCTGCCATTCAAAAAAGGAATAATTAGTAGACCATATAAAATATTGCATGATAACTATAAGAATCAATCAGTGAAGGACTGGGAAGACAGACTGGATAAGCAATTCACAAAGAAACAATGGGAGTATATATGTATGTCTCATGCAACAAAATCTAGAATATTTAGGATTTTTGCTTGGAAATGTTTACATAGATGTATTTATACCCTGAATAGACTCCAGAGAATTTTTCCTCAGGTAGATAGCAAATGTTGGAGGTGTGACAGGGAAAAAAGAGATAATTGGGAACATATTTTCTGGAAGTGCAGTGAGTTGGCAGAGTTTAAGGGTTCCCTGCAGGATGCACTGTCAGAGATGATGGGTGGGCAGATTGGTGTCACGAGGCACATGATTTTCCTGAGCTATGATACAGAATCAGAATTGCCTACACATGGTAAGGCCTTGCTGTCTCTAATTATGGTGGCTGCCAAAAAAGCAATTACTAGAAAATGGAAATCAAAATCTGAACCAACTTTACTAGAAGTAGTAAATATAGTAACAGAGATAAAATAACGAGAACTGAAATCTTTAGAAAAAGGTAGGAGCAAAGCACATAGGAAAAAAATGTGAATTGCGGGAATAGTACATACAGGGGAGGAATGAGGTTTAAAAGAAGGCAGGAGTTAAATGAGCTATGCAATGTTTGACTGAAAATGACTGGGTGGATTATAAGTGGTGCATAATGTTTGCAACTGGTAGTGTGTCAGTATGGTTTGGGATGCAAAATACTTGCAGCTAGGATTGTGTCAGTGTGGTTTGTTTTCCTTTATATAAATGTATGATTGCTTATGTCATAAGTGATGGTTTAATAAGATGTTTCTTGTTTAAAAAAGGTACAGGAATTGAATAATTTATGTAATGTTGCTTAGGTTATATGATATATAGCAATATATGTGAAGCATAATGTTTATTAATTTTAATTTGTTAATACAGTTTGATTACTTGTATATAAATGTAAATGTGCATATGTCACAAGTGATAATTCAATAAAGGTGTTTAAAAAATTAAACTCTGAATAAACTTCACAGCTTTCAAACTGTTTGTCACCTATCACTGTTGAATCATACACCTTAAGTCCAATCCAATCATCCAGACTTCTTTTGAATAAGCTAAGAGTTACTTTCTTCCTATCTGGCTAAGGGTGGGCACTTCACCACAGATTTACCCTGCAATGGAAACTTCTCTGTGATAATAATGATTTGTACTTAGGAACTTCAACAAGCAAGTTTTTGCTCCTAATATTTCATTCATGCTATTTAATTTCAACACTCAAATTAACAGCAGTATCAGCATTATTCATGCATTTATACATAAGTATAAAGTGACCTATTTCTGACCTGTAATTAATAGTCAACTGGGATATTTTTTTTCAACCTAAATGTGTCTTTCAAGTCTCTCAGTCCTTTTGTCTAGTATAACACATTTGAATTGTCTCCAACCTTTTTATCTGTTCATAATTTACGTACATACAAGGAAACAGTTTTCAATTATTGATCTTACAACTGATTTATAAAGAGGAATTAAGATATTGTTATCTCTGCTTGAAATGATAAGTTCATAGCCTTTCCTTTAACTTAAATGCTTTTTGGTGTGATATTGTCATGAATTTATCTGCAAGTACATTTATAGTATCTTTAGAGCCAGAGTGGGTAATACCCTTATGCATTAATTCAGGATATTGTTGAGTGATATTTCTTAACCATCTGATACAGTCAACAAAATATTTATTTAAATTAAAGAAGGAAATCTCTGACTGCAGATTATCATTTTTAATTTGTATTCCACTCTGATCTTCCTTATGGTGACTTTTATATTTTTGGTGTGCTTTTTGACAGAGTTTTCATTATTGATTAAGTCTGACTTGTTATAGACCTTTATATTTTTTCTTTTATTACATAACTTATTAATGTTGCATACCACAAAGATGGTTTATTTTTAAGTTTATCATTGTATTTGGTGCTGATTGTGATGGCTTAGTTTATGTTATTTTTTACACTAGATTCAAATTCATTGACGTAAGTGACAGCTGAGGCTACATGGTGGCTGGAAATTTTGCATATAAAGTTTGAGCTCATTGTATAATTTTAAAAGATTTGTATTTTTAAAGTCCTTGAATTGAGTCATGCTCCTTGTGGTAGTTTTAGTGCATCGGTGCTTATAGAATGTTAGGCTATACTACATGTGCTGGTCTATCTTGCCTGAGTGCAGTGGATGAGTGTTACTTTGTGGGTCACCTTCCATGTTGTGACACAGAGACTTGTTACTGCTGAATATTGTTTTTTGTGTGAACAGATCTGTGGGGCTAGTTGCCAGGATGTTACACATTCATGGGCTTGGTGTAGAACACTGGCTGGCTGGCACTGGTGTGTTTGAAATTCTGGGACTGGCTGCTGTGATGTGGAACATACACTTGGTGCTGAATGTCAGCACTGGTGTGAAAGGACATCTTTGGGCTTGTCACCATAATGCCTTTTAAGTGAAGTCTTCAAGCTATTTTGCAGAGACTTATTGCAGTGTAACATTGTAACTATAAGTCAGCATGTGCAGTGTGGAGAAAGATAATGCACTGCAGTGCCATGTACATGTTAAGGGGGGAGTAGTATGATTGTAACAATGCAGTTCAGTGCTGTGACATGACCTATACCTTTTACGGGGTGGGTGTTGGGAAGGGGTATGCAATATGGCACCAGTATGTACAACTGGTAAAGTCCTGGTTACACCCCCTGATAGCATGACAGGTTGACTATTTTTTTTTCAAACACCTTTATTGAATTATCACTTGTGACATAGCCAATTTACATTCATATAAAAGTAATCAAACTATATTTAACATAACAAACATTATACTTCACAGATACCAGAACTTAAGGATGATGAATGTTTAAATTATCTAGTTCTTTACCTTACATTGATTTAGTATTTCCTTAAAGAATGTACATTGTGATAACTATAGTTAAAATTTAATATTACTTGAAAAGGTCTAGCAATGCAACCTGGAGAGCTAAAAGTTATGCACTGCTAACAAGCACAGCTTTGTAGACTTAGTTTTGAGTCTCTGTCTCCGCTTACAAATTATGTGACTCTGAGGAAGTCAACTTAGCAAGTGATTCTGTCTCAGGGACTGGGTTGAATTCCTTGCCTTAGTGCTTCCTCAATTTCTACTGATACTTATGGTACAATATTTTCTTTTATACTGCTGAGTGCTTTTCAGTACTTGCAGCCAGTACTGGAAAATATCGGTTAGTGAGTGCTTTATCTCATTATTGCTTTTTGCCTGTGGTTGCCACTTTTCAAATGCTCAAAAGGGACTTTTTTGTAGAAACTTGAGGTTTTCTAGAACATACCATAGCCATAAGCAATGTAAAGGACTGGACTTCACTTTGCTGACAAAATACTCTCTTGATGAATTTGAGTTATTTCTGTTGTTTGCTATAATATTCAGCTGTTTTAGATACAGAAAGTTAGGAATGTTTTTTTGTCCTTATATCTTACATTTACGATTTCTCATATTTTTTTTTCCCTGTACGATGCATTTGCTCAAATAGGTAGTGTACTGCCTAAAGAGAAATAAGTGGTAACCATATTTTTTTCAGTTATCCTACTTGTGGAAAAAGCTTGAACTGAGCTTCACTACTCAAGCTTCAACTCACAAACAATTGGAGTTCCTCCACTGGAAATCACTATTGGTGAAATGTGCCAGAAGTAATTCCCGTTTTGGGAGAATTTCACTCTTTTTGCAGTAAGTGCAAACTTGGACTTGGTATATTTATTAGTTTGGGGATGTAGGAGGCTTGCCCCCAACATGTAGGTGTGCAGGGGTGAGTCTCCTGAAAAGCACTTTAAAAAGTGATTTTTGGTAAGATGTTTTAGTAACTGCAGTTTGGGGATGCTGATCTTCAGTGCATTTGGTTCTGACCACTCATAATAGACATAGATTTTATGTAGTTGTTAAAGTGCTAGTATTTTGCTTTTGTGGTTTTGATTTATTTGTAAACTGAAGGCAAAAAATAAATAAATAAATAAATAAATAAATAAATAAATAAATAAATAAATAAATGAATGAATAAATAAATAAATAAAAGATTGATGTAGAAAGAAAGTTATGCTTATGAGTATTAAATTTCTTTCTGCATTCAATGTGCTTGGCTAGGCTTCATTTAGACAAACAGATCAAGATCATATTAATTGGAATGACAGCTAGTTGTAAGATGTAGTTTTTTTGATTGTAAGACTCTACATTCTGATAAGGTTGTACTTTCTTGAGTTATAGGGCAATATGTAAGGCAAAGTAAAGGATAAGCCTACAAATCAGTAGCCGTATCACTACAGCAGTTTTTTTAATAGATATAAAATAGTTTGCTACTTTTCCATTCAGTGAAGAACTGGATAATGGTGTCACTCCCCATTGATCAATTTGCACTTATTTTTTAATGAATATGACTCCAAAATGGCATATTCAGTATTTTGTGGTAGTCAAAATGCACCTTTGAAATCAATGACAGTATAATGAATGCATGCATTCACTGAGTCTTCTGATGGTTACATAAAATATAGCATATTTTAGTTGGCTGTAAATATATTTAATAACATTTTGGATTGTTCCAGTGTAATGTGAGGGATAAGATCTGTCAGTATGTGCCACTACAAATAAAATTGCAATATATGTCTTAAAATGCACAACATGGAAGTTTAACATATTAAGATTCATTATCTTTACTTCCTGTTTAATGCTGTACAATCCCAAATTAGAGCATATTGTGAGTGCATAAATTCTATAACATACAAACTTGGAAGTTTTATGTGGTAGGCTAAGTCAGTGCCTTTGGTCATTATCTTTTGCAGTCATAAGGATCCTGAAAAAATCTGGACAAACAGATTATAATTAATTTCTGACAAACACTGTTGAAAATGTGCATATAAATCTGTCCAATTATAAAACTGGGACTTCTGTGAAGTCTACATGTAAACAAAGTGATTGTTGATGGCTCAGGAAACTGTTAAACAAAAATATAGTAACACTTGTTTAGCCTTGAAATAGAGAGCTGAATGTCACTGTGCATATTTCCGACAATGTATCGTGTTATTATTGGTGTTGTTCTACTCTGCTTTGTTGGGAATGTATATGCATGTGTGTGAATGTGTGTGTGCATGGGGGGCTGCCACTGACCATTATTGAATGTTTATAAGCTGCATTTTAGACTTATATATATATATATATATATATATATATATATATATATATATATTTATATATGTATATATCAAGCATTCATGTTTCAGTACCTAGAAGTAAGAGCCTGAAAGCTTTTGTCATGATCAATATATTGTTATTTATTCAAATTGTGAGTGGTGCTGGATGATGCAATTACAACAGTTTCTTCTCTGGTTCTTGCAATAAATGCAAAGTCACTAAGAGATGAAAGCTATTTTTTTACTGTATTACACTTAAAACCTTGACAAGTACATGTTAAGTGGTTTCTGTCCAATGATCATTTTGCTTCCTGCATTTGTTATTAATAGATATGCTATTTATCTAGCATTTTGTTTCTTAGTGCATTTTAACTTGTTCTTGCTAGTATATACGGTTGTTATTTTCTGCTGGTCACATACTTATTATAAATATTGTACAAAAATGTGCACCTGCTGACACAATGATATTAATATGTGAATATATGTTGTCAGATATGCTCAATGTCAGCTGTATTTTCATCAAGCTAAACTTAGTTATGTTATGTCATCTGAGCTACTGCCTTCTCAAGTTGCTCGTCTGTGATGGCAGTGAATTTACACAATTAATTTAAATTTACACAATTAATTTATTTGTTTATAATTTATAAGTTAATTAAGATGCAATGAAAAAACATATTTTTGGACTTTCTTAGTGGAAGTTTCCCTTAAGTGCAAAAAAGAGTAATTAAGTAGCAAATGACCTGTTTGTTTTTGACTCTAACTAGTGTTGTGACATGCTAACAAATAGATTATGTTTAGCCATATAGTTACCAGATATTTTGGATAAAAGTGCCTTTTTATAGAGAGCATTTTCAATTTAAACCATTTTTTGACAATTTTTTCCTAGATGTAAGGGGAAGGTTTTGTTTGGGGCAGAAACATATATGCTATTGTAAATTTATATATAAAACACTATAATAAAGTAAAGGTAATACTTAACTAGATGTATCCTGTGTATCTCTGTGACTATTATACCCATTAATTTCAGACTTCATATCCTTCAGAAAATGCATGTTAATGGTATTTTAGCAACTTTCTACATATATAAGAGCAATATTTAAAATTTGCTCCTGATTTTGGGCATTGGTTCCAGATTATTGTTTTAGATTTTTCCTTGAGTCTTGCACTAAGAGGTTGAAATAGGTATTATTGTTTTTATCAAAATCAGATGAGATGTATACTTTACTCTGGATACTATGTGTCTAAGTTGACATATTACTGTATCGATAATTATTATTAGTTATTTTTACTACTTTCAGATATCGAAGGTAGACAAAGTCAACAGAGAGGCTACAATTTCTGGATACAGGGGCTTTTTATGGATGAGAATAACTGACTGATTCTGCTGCCATGATCAAGTTACAGACATTATTCTGGCTTTGTAGGACTATGATAAAATTATATTAGTGTGCATTTGTATAACTCAAGTTGGAATATACTAGTGTGTTGCAATACTTTATGGTGGCCATATTTATCATAATCAGATATTTGAGGTACACACAACAACTGGCTGTAACTAACAGATATGGGCACTGAAGGATTATAATGATATTAATCTCCAAGTGTTATGGTGGAAATGTTCCAAAATGGGTTCTGATGAGTAAATTTAGTTTCACCTCTTACTTGAAAAATGTTTAAGACTATTCATATTTAAAAATAAACACAAATGTTTCTGTATTAAACAATGCACATAATTTAAAATGAGATGGTGAATCCAAATGTACATGTGCATTTCTGTGTTATCCAAAAAAAAAAAATTGTAGGGGGCTCATAGCTTGAAAACTGTCCAGGGATCAAGATCATTTAATCCACCAATGGTGGCTGATGACCACTTAGTAAATAATGCCAAAGAGTACAAAATGCAAATTGTACAAGAAATATCACTGAAGGAGAAGTTTGCATTATATTTAGAAGTGATAATAAAATTAAAGGAGGTTCTGGGGAGAAATTCCATGCAATGGGGAGTTTGGCCTCCAGAAACCCTATTACTGCATTTTGCATTGAACAGTTTTCTTATTCATAAGAGAAATTTGATTAGAAAGGAGACAAGTGCATGCCATAGATCCAATTGCCTGAGATCTCTAAGCTGCTGTAAGTGATCGATAAGGAAAAAGCTAATATATAATGAGGCAGAGTGGGCAAAAAAAGCAAGAGAAGTCACAGGGGAAGAATATGTATAAATGACATTGCTGTAACATGGTTACAACACAGTCATGCTTACCAATAACCAATGTCACAGTATTCTGAAAACTACCTATGTGCTATGCAAAGAAAAACAACTCGGTATCAAAGAGCTATTTCTGCAGTCTTCAGCTCCTTTTCTGTTCTTCTCTCTCTCTCTCACACCCTTTATTTATTTATTTATTCATTTATTGACATTTGATTACTGGGAATATCTGACTGGGTAGGGGCCCATTTTCAGTGGCAGCTCAGAAAGAAAAGTTCCAAAATCAATACTGGAGCTTAATGAAACATAACATAACTTATAATACATAAATCAGGATTTTAATTAAAAATGCTGTATTTATCTCCTGCCTTAATTCAGCAAGTGGCCAGTTAGTAGTAGTGTGCCACAGGGCTCAGTGCTGGGACCAGTCCTGTTCAGAATATACTTCTCTGGAGTCAAGGCTAATGTGGAATTCCTCTGGATGACAAAGTTTGCTGGTGACTGCAAGCTGGGGGCAATCACTGAATCCCCAGTGATGTAGATATCCTTCAGGAGGGTCTAGCTCAGACAAATGATTGGTGCCAGAACCACGGCCTAAAGCTAATTATATAAAAAAGTAAAACCATACCCTTCAGAAAGTCAAATACCCCTGCATATTACAACATCAATAGCATACCCCTAAGATTAGACACGGAGGTGAGAGATCTAATTACATAGAGAGATTGTAGCCTGAACTTTGACCACCATGTGTCCACAGTGGTGAGGAAGTCCTTTTATGTGACACAACATATAAGTAAAGATTTGGCATCCAGATTCAAGGAAATTATAGTCCTGCTGTACTCAGCCCTCATTAGACCAATGCATTGTGCTATTTGGCATGTACTTCACTTAGGTCCTTACAGCAGCTGGAGCAACCTCAGATGTTCCTCACAAAGAAAATACAGGATGCAAACAACATTAACTATGCGAATAGACTAAAAGCCCTATTCCTTTACTCTGTCTCCTACCAACTATTAAGGGGTGACCTATGCCTGACCTATAAGGCACTCACAAATCCAACCCTGGTAGAGCTGCTACATATCTACAAGTCAAACAGCATGAGGGTCACCCAATTTATGGATCTAAACTTAGACAGCGACTCAAACAAAACATACTGGACAGACAGATAGGTGTCTCAGACACTGCCCCTTATTTGGAACATGCTTCCTATTCACATTAAGCAGAGCCTTTTCCTGACCCTATTCAAATGCAATTTAGACCAATGGATGGGGAATTGCAAATTCACACCTGGGGTAGTGCCTATGTCCCTTATGGATGGAGCAATGTGTAAGATAGTCAATGCACAGCTACAAATCCATGCCATCCTTGTGTACCTAGGGGGCCATATACTGGGTAAAATCATGTCAAATACCCTTAAGCCATTAACCTAGTAATCTCCTATGAACCTATGAATAGAATGCTATCAATATAATAAAGCATGTTGTTTTTGCCCATAACTTGTAGCAGGCTATACTGATTTTAACAGCAAATCTAGAAGACATTTGACATTGTTTTTAAAAGCAAGGAGTAATGTTCAAAATATTTAGTTCACTTTATTACTTTTGTTATAGATAGAACATCATTTGAAACATGCAGTATTTAAAACAATTTCTAGATAATTTACTGTGTCTGAAAATATGTCAGTTAATAACTCCATGTTTTGTACATTAATGAATTGCTCTTTAAAGCATTCTCTGAAAATCTTTCACTTTACTGCCTCAGATGACATATATTAATAAAAAAAAACAAGATTTAGAACATATTTGGCAAATATTTTAAGTACGACTGCTACCAAAAACATGAAAAATGTCATGCATCTTTCTGAAAAGTATTAAGTTCTTAAATAAGAACTCAGCATGAAACCATCTGCACACTACAGCAGGAGTTTCAAACTTAAAAGACTCTGGGACTGCATGAGGTTAATTATGCGTAGCTGTAGCTTGGTGACCCCACAAAAAACTCAGTCAGACAATACAATTACATACAAAAAAGGCATCTAAGCTAGTTTTAATGCATTAATTGTAACCTATTTAACAAATTCCACTAAACGACTGGAGTGTCACAAAAAAACAATACACATACAACAGCTTTAAGTAGTATAAAGTAAAACTCTCAAGCACATACCAGCCATGGGTAACAGACTTAACAGTGGCTTTTAGATTTCTGAACTATCACTCATTCAGGTGATGTTTAGAGGCTACATAACTGTACATGTGGCAACAAAACAACACTGTAAAGTGAGCAGTTCCACCTCCCAATAAATTATCAATTAAAGAAAATAGGATGTTTTTCAGATGAAATTTTAAACTAAGGTCCCATCTGCATGAGTTGTTAGTAGCTCATGAAGATGTAAAAACTTCTAAAACAGCAAAGTAAAGAAACTCAAGCAGATAAAACTAAGTCAGATTAAAAAAAAAAACAAAAAACTACTCAAAGTACCACAAAAGACACAATTTAATATGTTAAAAGCAAAATACTGGCATAAATATATTGGCATACAAATTAGCCATGGGAATATCTACTGTTACACCCCCTTCTATGAAAATAAAAAAAAAATCCTAAAAAAAAAAATAAATAAACATTATTTTCTAATACTAAATATAGTTTGTTAAATTAAAAAGTAATACATGGGAGATTAAATACTTTATAGTTTATTTAACACCATAGTAAATACTTTATGACTTATTCAACACCATAGTAAATACTTTATGACTTATTCATCACCATAGTAATTTTGCATTACTGTAAACAATGAAGCTACATCCAAAGTAGGAATATATAGGAAACATTCTTACTCACTAAATATCAGTCATATAGATGTTTCAAAAATCACTGCTAACTTTTACATAGCTAACAGAGAGAGAAGAAAGGAGCCACTTTTGAGATTTTAAGTATTTTTCCTCTGTTTATTTGCTACGTTTTTCTGCATAGCTGCCTATTTTGAGCATTTTCTGGCTTGTTAAATTTGATTTCTGCATTAGTAACTGTATTTAGAGCACAACCTAGAGCTGTTTACTGAATTTCCTCTTTGCACTTATTTTTAAAATCATTTTTTTTCTCAAAACTTGCATTTTATCTGTCTTTGGCCTAGCACTCTTGTGTGGGGTCATTTACTGCACTGTTATAACTTGTTGATACTTGTGAACCTCTGCTATCTCTGAAAAAAACAAAAAAAAAAAATCTTGCTTTTTTCCCACTTTTCTGAGATTTAAAAAAGTTCAGTTACAGACTTGCTGTTCTTGAACTGTTTGTAAGTTTCTGTGAGGCCATTTTTTGCTTGGGCTAAAGGGAAGTCTCTCTGTTGATCAGTGGCAGTGAAAAACATTGAGCAGCCTGCCTGCCCCTGTGGGAGTGGTCACTGACTTGAAACTGTAGTTTTATTGGCAATTTTGGGTCAATTCCAAAACTCCTTCATCTTCCTCTCTTAAAACCTGGTTGCCTCATGGTTTTGGCATCTTTTCAGGCTTGTTGGCTGTTGGTGAAGCACCCACCAAGAGGAGAAAATGCTGAGAGAAGAAAGGAGCCACTTTTGAGATTTTAAGTATTTTTCCTCTGTTTATTTGCTAAGTTTTTCTGCATAGCCGCCTATTTTGAGCATTTTCTGGCTTGTTAAATTTGATTTCTGCATTAGTAACTGTATTTAGAGCACAACCTAGAGCTGTTTACTGAATTTCCTGTTTGCACTTATTTTTAAAATCGTTTTTTCTCAAAACTTGCATTTTATCTGTCTATGGCCTAGCACTCTTGTGTGGGGTCATTTACTGCACTGTTATAACTTGTTGATACTTGTGAACCTCTGCTATCTCTGAAAAACAAAAACAAAAAAATCTTGCTTTTTTCCCACTTTTCTGAGATTTAAAAAGTTCAGTTACAGGCTTGCTGTTCTTGAACTGTTTGTAAGTTTCTGTGAGGCCATTTTTTGCTTGGGCTAAAGGGAAGTCTCTCTGTTGATCAGTGGCAGTGAAAAACATTGAGCAGCCTGCCTGCCCCTGTGGGAGTGGTTACTGACTTGAAACTGTAGTTTTATTGGCCATTTTGGGTCAATTCCAAAACTCCTTCATCTTCCTCTCTTAAAACCTGGTTGCCTCATGGTTTTGGCATTTTTTCAGGCTTGTTGGCTGTTGGTGAAGCACCCACCAAGAGGAGAAAACGCTGAGAGAAGAAAGGAGCCACTTTTGAGATTTTAAGTATTTTTCCTCTTTATTTGCTAAATTTTTCTGCATAGCCGCCTATTTTGAGCATTTTCTGGCTTATTAAATTTAATTTCTGCATTAGTAACTGTATTTAGAGCACAACCTAGAGCTGTTTACTGAATTTCCTGTTTGCACTTATTTTTAAAATCGTTTTTTTCTCAAAACTTGCATTTTATCTGTCTTTGGCCTAGCACTCTTGTGTGGGGTCATTTACTGCACTGTTATAACTTGTTGATACTTGTGAATCTCTGCTATCTCTGAAAAAAACAAAAAAAAAAAAATCTTGCTTTTTTCCCACTTTTCTGAGATTTAAAAAAGTTCAGTTACAGGCTTGCTGTTCTTGAACTGTTTGTAAGTTTCTGTGAGGCCATTTTTTGCTTGGGCTAAAGTGAAGTCTCTCTGTTGATCAGTGGCAGTGAAAAACATTCAGCAGCCTGCCTGCCCCTGTGGGAGTGGTTACTGACTTGAAACTGTAGTTTTATTGGCCATTTTGGGTCAATTCCAAAACTCCTTCATCTTCCTCTCTTAAAACCTGGTTGCCTCGTGGTTTTGGCATCTTTTCAGGCTTGTTGGCTGTTGGTGAAGCACCCACCAAGGGGAGAAAACGCTGAGAGAAGAAAGGAGCCACTTTTGAGATTTTAAGTATTTTTCCTCTGTTTATTTGCTAAGTTTTTCTGCATAACCGCCTATTTTGAGCATTTTCTGGCTTGTTAAATTTGATTTCTGCATTAGTAACTGTATTTAGAGCACAACCTAGAGCTGTTTACTGAATTTCATGTTTGCACTTATTTTTAAAATCGTTTTTTTCTCAAAACTTGCATTTTATCTGTCTTTGGCCTAGCACTCTTGTGTGGGGTCATTTACTGCACTGTTATAACTTGTTGATACTTGTGAACCTCTGCTATCTCTGAAAAACAAAAACAAAAAATCTTGCTTTTTCCCACTTTTCTGAGATTTAAAAAAGTTCAGTTACAGGCTTGCTGTTCTTGAACTGTTTGTAAGTTTCTGTGAGGCCATTTTTTGCTTGGGCTAAAGGGAAGTCTCTCTGTTGATCAGTGGCAGTGAAAAACATTGAGCAGCCTGCCTGCCCCTGTGGGAGTGGTTACTGACTTGAAACTGTAGTTTGATTGGCCATTTTGGGTCAATTCCAAAACTCCTTCATCTTCCTCTCTTAAAACCTGGTTGCCTCATGGTTTTGGCATCTTTTCAGGCTTGTTGGCTGTTGGTGAAGCACCCACCAAGAGGAGAAAACGCTGAGAGAAGAAAGGAGCCACTTTTGAGATTTTAAGTATTTTTCCTCTTTATTTGCTAAATTTTTCTGCATAGCCGCCTATTTTGAGCTTTTTCTGGCTTGTTAAATTTGATTTCTGCATTAGTAACTGTATTTAGAGCACAACCTAGAGCTGTTTACTGAATTTCCTGTTTGCACTTATTTTTAAAATCGTTTTTTCTCAAAACTTGCATTTTATCTGTCTTTGGCCTAGCACTCTTGTGTGGGGTCATTTACTGCACTGTTATAACTTGTTGATACTTGTGAACCTCTGCTATCTCTGAAAAAACAAACAAACAAAAAAAATCTTGCTTTTTTCCCACTTTTCTGAGATTTAAAAAAGTTCAGTTACAGGCTTGCTGTTCATGAACTGTTTGTAAGTTTCTGTGAGGCCATTTTTTGCTTGGGCTAAACGGAAGTCTCTCTGTTGATCAGTGGCAGTGAAAAACATTGAGCAGCCTGCCTGCCCCTGTGGGAGTGGTTACTGACTTGAAACTGTAGTTTTATTGGCCATTTTGGGTCAATTCCAAAACTCCTTCATCTTCCTCTCTTAAAACCCTCTTTTGCGTGGTTTTGCGCGTTTTTGTCCATAGCGCAACAGCGGGCAGTGCCGCCTAATTGGGTTTAAACTTTTCCTGGTTCCACAAAGTCTGCTCTTCACTTTTTCCCTTAGAACTGCTCTATCTCTCAATTTAAACGCCATATTCTCATTCTAAGGTCCTTTACTGGTCCAATTAAGTAATCCTACAAGTTAGCACTATTAAACCAGAAGCACTACTTACTCTTATACTCTCTACAATTGCCCTGTCTTCTATTGGTCCATCTTAAATTCAGTTTCCCTATTACTCTAGCATGTCCAATGGTCAGTCAATGGTTTCCTCTTCAGTCCAGCTGGTGAATCTGGGAATTTTGAGGCAATGTTACAACTGTCTCATGTACACGGACAACCCTCTCCTCCTCCAAACAGGTTCAAATATATGTGAGAGATGCAACTATTTAGCCAAACTGGAGGCTGAGCTCTCTCATCTCAAAACTGGTGTAACCAGTCAGGAGGAGAAGGTAACCTCACACAACACAATTCCAGTATCGCATAGTCCCACCACATCAGTGAACCAAACACATAAATACACAAAAACATACTCGGAGGCTCTAAATAAAAATCTACCTAAGCAACAGAGACCTCCAAAGCAGACATCCAAGCAAATGCTACCTCAAAACAAAACACACACAACACATAACCCACAAAGTCAGTGTGCCAAGCAGCCACAGCCCTTAAGGCTGAATAACACACCTGATACTCTAGTTATAGGTGACTCTATTGTCAGACACACTGACGTCCCGCTCACCAGGCTGAATAAAGAGAAAGTCACGGTGAGCTGCCTGTTGGGTGCTAGGATCCGACACATTACGCAAGCACTCAGGTCACTCCAAAGCAAATACAAATATGACTCAGTCATTGTACATGCTGGTGTGAATGACCTGAAACGTACCTCCCTGGACTACATGAAAAGAGACATAGAGGAGCTCTCTGATCATGTAGCCCAGGCTGGTATGACCCTGACCTTGAGCAGCATCTTACCCTCACCTAGAATGATGCCACAGTACAAAGACAAAATGATCGATTTTAACAACTGGCTAAAATTTTGGTGTCATTCAAAGGGGATCCAGTGTCTGTCAGCCTGGGATGACATGCTCGACAAGCCACGTTGCTTCACTAGGGACGGCTTGCACCTGTCACCACTGGGCTTTTGGATATTGGCAAAGGCTATTTCCACCCCCATAGTGCCTTTTTTAGGCAAGGCTCAAAAGTCAAACCCACCCCCATAGACAGCACAAGGAACAAGAAACTAAGGGTAATGCTGCTAAATGCCAGAAGTCTTAACCTCAAGATGCATGCACTCGAAGCTCTCCTCAGTATGGAGAACATCGATATCTGTGCAGTGACAGAAACCTGGTTCAAGGCTCCAGAGAGCACCCCAGCACTACCAGGCTATATCTCATATCATGCTTTTCGGCCCCAAAACCCAGACTGAACCACAAAAGGAGGGGGAGTTTCCATATTTATCAAGGATATCCACACCTCCAGGTTAGTGGCATTGCATGAAGTATCGGAGACCATCCATGTGCAACTAACAGTGGGCAAGACTGCTTTTCAGTTTATAGCATCCTACAGACCACCCTCTCAAAGTCAGGAATCCCACTCGGCTTTCCTGAAAACATTTGAGAACATGAAGATCTCTCCGAACACCATTATATTGGGTGACTTCAACTACCCAAACATTGACTGGGAGCACTACTCAAGCCCCAGCACCTTAGCCCAAAGATTCCTAGAAATTATAAACTCAAATGCTATGGAACAACTAGTCACCACTCCCACAAGAGGGGACAACATACTAGACCTGATCATTACCAACATGGGGACTCTATGCTCCACACCAGAAGTATTTCCCTCATTGGTAAGATCAGACCATAAATTAATTTCACTGGATGTCCACATCCCGACCCCACCCCCAGCCCAGAAAACCACAGTGAAAAACTTCTCAAAAGCGAACTTCTCACTTCTCAAAACCGAAGTGGAATCCTTCAAGGCCCCAGGGCCAGTGGAAACTACGGCCCAAACTGCAGAATCCTATATAAATGCATTCTACGGACATCTCCAGGAATGCATGGATCATGCTATCCCAAACAAAACCAAGACCCAATCATCCAAAGGCAGGCGTCCAGTCTGGTGGACCCCTGCCATAAATAAACTGTACAACAGAAGGAGGAAGCTACTACATGATAGAGCAAAATCCCTAATAGGGAAGGCATCTCTGATCAGTACTAGCAAAAAATTACGATCCCTCATAAAATCCTCCAAGGCCAGCTTCAAGAGAAAAATTGCACAGGACACCAAAGACAATCATAAGGCTTTTTTCAGTTATGTTAGAAACCTGGGATGCAACTCCCAGACTTGTTCTGAGTTGATTCTAAATGACAAAAAATACACTGAACCCACAGACAAACCCACAGACATCACCAATATCCTGGCAGACAGGTTCAGTGCAAACTTCTCCACCCCCTCCCCCCCAAAAGAGCAAGTATCTATCCCAGCAGAGGGCCACCTCCCAAACATCTCAGATGCTCAGGTGAAGGCTGCCCTCTCCAAAGCAAAAAACACTGCTTCCATGGGACCAGATGGCGTCCCAGGTTGCATCCTACATGAACTCCAAGATGAACTAATCCCTCAAATAAAACAGATATACAATCTCAGCCTCACTACAGGATATGTGCCCACAGAATGGCGTACAGCAACAGTGGTCCACTCCACAAAGGTGGAGCCTCTACGGACCCTGGAAACTATCGCCCCATAAGCCTGACTAGCTTAGTCTGCAAGGCTATGGAGAGGATCACCATGGAGCTCATAAACAAAGACATTGGGGACCTACAGACACTAGATCCTACCCAGTTCGGCTTTGTCAAGGGCAGATCCTGCCTTTTGAACCTGGTTGACTTCTTTGAAACAGTCACCAAAGCCATAGATGAAGGGAAGGTAGTCCACACAGCCTATCTGGACCTTGCAAAGGCATTTGACACAATACCCCACTCGGGCATCATAGATAAGCTATCCAGCTTAAACATAAACCCCTATGTCACAAGATGGGTTGCAAACTGGCTCAAAGACAGAACCCACAGAGTGAGAGTTGCTGGAGCCATGTCAGACTCAAAACCGGTCACAAGTGGCATCCCACAGGGTTCTGTCCTGGGACCACTCTTGTTCGGTATATACTTTTCCAAGGTACAGGCAAACGGGGGAGGACTATGGCTCACCAAGTTCGCAGACGACTGCAAACTGGGCGCCATAATCAACTCTCCAGCTGACACAAACATCCTTCTAAAAGGTCTCACAGAGACAGATAACTGGTGCCAGCGCCATGGTTTAAAGCTAAATGCCAAAAAATGTATAGTCATACCCTTTGGCAAAAACAATGTGCCCACAAATTACCACATAGGTGGAAACCCATTAAGTACAGAGAAAGTTATTAGGGACCTGGGGACCGAAGTTGATAGCAATCTCTCCTTTAAAAACCACATTGCCAAAGTGGTTAGAAAGACCTTCTACATAGCCCACCTCATCACGAAGGGTTTCACATCTAGATCAAGAGAGGTAATCATGCCCCTTTATTCATCCCTCATCAGGCCCATCATAGAATACAATGCCCCTTTTGGGATGTACCTTTCCTGACACCTGCAGCAATTAGAAAGACCCCAAAAGTATCTCACCAAGAGGATCAAGGTTCTCAAACAGATGCCATATGCTGCTCGGTTAAAAAAACTCCAGCTCTACTCAGTTGCATACTGCCTACTTCGAGGCGATCTATGCCTGACATACAAAGCTATGTCAAATCCAGAATTAATGGACATGCTCCACCTCAGTAAATCTAAATCCCTTAGAACCACATGCTCGAGGGACTTGAACCTCAGCACAGAAATAAATAGAACTTGCTGGAGGGACAGGTTCATAACCCAGAGGCTCCCTTCGCTCTGGAATAGAATTCCAGTTCATGTGAGGCAGAGCACCTCACTGAATCTCTTCAAGAAGAATCTCGATAAGTGGATGGGGGATCATAGGTTTGTCCCAGGGATTACTCCCGTGTCACTATTAGACAGAGGCACAGTAAAATAAACCTTAAAAAGGGCACAGTATGCTCAAATCAAGGGGTGGCGTAAGCCATACAGAATCGGGCTAGGCTTATAATTGCCCCAGGGCAGATAGCCTAGTATGAACCTATGAACCTATAACAGACTCAGGCAGAACAGATTTTTAACTTAAACTCTAAATAATCTGAGATGGGTTGTGTCACCCAACTCCCTTGCATAGACAATTGGTCTCATAGATGGCTTTACATCAACTTTATGAATTTTGGAAAAAGATAATATAGTGGTATCCATGGATGAGTTATTTGAAAATTATTATTTTTTTTTGCTTGCTAATGCGGAACCTGTTGTCCATGTTTGATTTTGGGAATTTGTCCATCAATTATTTTTGGCTTTGTCCAGAATCCTTCTGTTTGGAGGTTGAGATGTATAAGAGAGTGGCATTCATGTTCCTGAGATATGGCAAAAGCTACTCCTCAAAAGTGAATACATAAAGCATGTTTTTATGGTTCACGTACCTTCAGGCAAAAACTTTACTGTGGTGCACAGCCTTGTATGTTCTAATGATCTTTGTGGCTATATTATCTTGAATCTCATAAATGGTTGCAAGATTTCATAAAGAACCCTAATGTTCGCACTAAGAACTATGGTAAAAATACCTTGTTCCTGTTATGCGGAAATTTCCATTTCAGAGACACATTAGCCAGAGGACCTTATAATTAGCCAATTTGCATGTCTCTGAATCACTATTAACTACTGTGAGTACAGATCAGTATTTCCTGTTGTAGCTAACAGTGACGGTCACATTATGTCAGCACAGGCACCTTCTCTTTGCCACTCTCCCACACACAAACTTAAAGTAAAACACACCCATGTGTACATACATCACATTCCCCATACCTTGTTAAAATGTCCACAATGTCTACTTTTTCTTTGTCCTTGTAATTCAAGGATGATTACAGTCAGTCCTTGATAACAGACATTCAAGTTTCAGCCTTTGTATCCTTCAGTAAATGCATACTTGTGCAAAAGCTGTTATCCCAGTTACTTTCAACATTTGTCAGAAGGATACTTACTATCCCACCATAATTTTGTCCTAATGTCTAGTTCTACGAGGTTGTGAGGTATGCTTAAAGTATCCGACCCTCTCCCTCATAAGTCACAAACAGTTCCAGTCACTGTATAATGCCCAATATATGTTAGAAAAGCTTTGCTGTGATATCTTATCTGTTAGCCCAGTGTTTTAATACTGGGGTTTTGTGTATCAAGAGTGCAGAGCTCAAATCCCCTTAGTACTTGATTTTTTTTTTTTCAAATGTTTTAAACATGTTATCCCTGGTGGCTAGCAGGGGCACAGATAATTAATGCCTTCTACCCGAGGTAGAAAGGTACAGGTTTGGAATCCTTTTTAGTGACTTTTAAGGCACCCTACTTATCCCTGGTATCTAGTGGTTCCATGCACTACATTTTGTCTTTAAATATGAGCCTTTACGGCATGTTATACAGAGTATTCCTGTTGTTTAGTGTACTCCTTGACCCTGTGTGTCATTAAGGCATGTATCTCAGGACATATCCCTGGTGGCTAGTGGTTCTTCCCACCCCAATCTCTATTCCATTGGCTAGAGGTTCTGCCCACCACAATCCCCATTCTTTTTAACCAATGGCCAGGCATGAGTTCCAAGAGGCACCCCAGATGGCTAGTGATTCCTCCCATCACACCTCCTCATTCTATTTAGGTGCCACTGAGACGTGTATTGAACGGTATTCGAGGTGCTAGTTATTCCCTCACACGCAAAGTTGCAGGCTGTTCTTGTTAATCTTGGGGTGTGTGGAAGTATGACAGTCACACACACACCCACACACACACACACACATGTGCACACACATATGCACACTCTCACATGCAGCCCCTTGTACTTTCTGAAAAAAAATATTTTTGGCAGAATGGCTAAACCACTAAATGATATAACATTTTAGCATAAAGTTGCCTAAGTTATTCTATATTTTCCTCTACATAAACTCTAGATTCTCTTTGTATTCCATAAGAAGCTGTTTACTGCCTTGTGACTTATGGGTGTGCAGCTTCATACAAATGTATGAGAATAGCAGTAACAAATCTGGGACACATGACTACTTCTGGCCAAAAGCCAGTAAAATAAAACCTGTCAATATTTGCCTTTAATCTAGAATGGTAATTTTGGACCTAAAGGAAAGTCACCTTGCATAACTTACTGCAAATAAGTATTGCTGTGAAATTTGCAAGTCAACAGGCATCAGCTATTGGGAGACTGACATTTGTTAAAGAACATGGTATAAAATTTTAGTGTGCTTAAAGCTATAATACTTTTCTGTTATTCTTTTAAGTACTTTCTAATAAAGTTGTCTGCAGACTGAAATAACATAACTGTGATTATCTCTTGGTTGTTTTATGCATGTTTCCTTTTTGCTGCAGGATATGTGTGTTGCTTTCACATGACTGCTCAATACTCTGCAAGACCTATTCATTCCAAAACCATTTTTTCTAACTACAGAAAGCCATTCAGCAGATATGCAGCAAATGTTTTGACCCTGTTTGATATCATTTTAATTTAAATATAACTAAGGTTGTTTTCTTCTTTATAGGTTCATAGGTAGGTACTATGCTATCGGACCAAGGGTCTAAGTAAGCCTAGCCAACAAGGTTCCCTGGCTTATGCTACCCAAGAAAGTTACTTTCCTGTGCCCCTGTTGAGCAGAGCCACATAAGTGATCCCCGGGGTGTATTTCCTATTTCCCAACCACTCATCAAGATTTTTCTTGAAGAATGCTAAAGAGGAACTTTGCTTGACATAGATGGGTAGCTTATTCCACAGTATGGGAAGTCTCTGGGACAGGAATCTATCCCTCCAGCATGTCCTGTTTATTGTGGTGACAAAGTTTAGGTCTCTAGAGTATGTAGCTTGGAGGGATTGGGATTTCATTAGGTCTAGCATGTCCAACAGCTCTGGGTTTGACATAGCTTTATATGTTAGGCAGAGATCACCTCGGAGTAGGAGTAAAGCTGGAGTTTTTTGAGACAGTCAGTGTAGGGCATCTGTTTTGAGACCAGTAATCCTGTTTGTGAGGTACTTCTGTGGCCTTTCCAGCTGCTGCAGATGTCTTGTGAGGTACATTCCAAAAGGGGCATTGTACTCTATAATGGGTCGAGTAGAGGGGAACAATGACCTCTTTTTTCTTGGATGAGAACCCTTTTGTGATGAGGTGTGCCATGTAGAAGGATTTCCTGACTACTGTGGCAATGTGATTATCAAAGGAGAGACTACTGTCCACCTGGGTCCCAAGGTCTCTTATCACACATTCGGCATTAAGTAGACTGCCGCCTATGTGGTAGTTCATGGGTACAGAGGTTTTACCAAAGGGAATGACAATGCACTTTTTGGCATTGAGTTTGAGGCCATGGCTCTGACACCAGGCATCTGTCTCAGTCAGGCCCTTCTGTAGGATGTTCACATACTTTGGCGACTCGACTATGGCTCATCTGCGAACTTTATTAGCCAAAGGCCTTCTGCATTAACCTGTACTTCAGAGAAGTAGATACCAAACAGGATTGGTCCCAGAAATGAACCCTGTGGTACACCACAAATAAATAATACATACATAAATAAATACATAAATAAATACATAGTTTTCCCTCACATGATGAGCATGAAACTTTGTTGCATCACTCTAAGTGAATTTGCACAACAAATGGTCACATTCAATGTGTTTGTGATAAAGAAAACCAAGCTGTACGATGTGGCTAGGCTAAATAATGGGGCCAGCTTAGCTGTATAATGAGATGCAATGTAATGGGGAAAAAAAAGACAAATGAGTAACTCAAAGATGTTTAAATGTTGTGTAGTTGGGTTGTGCAGTGATGGTGTGCAGTGGTGCTGTGCAGGAGTGCTGTGCAGTGATGCTGTACAAGGGTGCTGTGCAGTGTTGCTGTCCAGGGGTGCTTTGCAGTTGTGCTGTGCAGCTATTATGTCCAGTGGTGCTGTGCAGGGATGTTGTGCAGTTGTGCTGTGCTGTGCAGTGATGCTGTCGAGTGGTGCTGTGCAAGGATGCTGTGCAGTTGTGCTGTACAGTGATGCTATGCAGTGCTGCTGTGTGGGGGTGCTGTGCACGCATACTGTGCAGTTGTGCTGTGCAGTGATGCTGTACAGGGGTTCTGTGCCTGCTGTACATTTGAACTTGAACATATGCCCATATTCTGATGGAGTACATTGTTGAAATATGTTACAGTTTCCCCAACCATAATAAATGTCCATCTGCATGTGGCTGTCATTGCAGACAGTGTGCTCACTGGTATATGACGTCACCCCGGAAATGTCAGGTTCTCCAACTGTGTTTAACATTTCATTGCTTTCATACTAGGCTGACATAGACACTATACAACAAATCCTGGAAATAGGTTGACCTCATCTGCAGCCCCACGAGAATTGTGGAGTACATATCCCAGTGGATAAGAAGGAATGTGTGACTTTTCATATATTAGCTACAGAGATCTTTCAGTGACCTACTAGGGACACGATAAAGGTATCTCAGGTATGTGTCTTGAGAATACTCTATCAGTTTCTTGATCCATGCTTCTGCAAATGGGGGAGCATATGTAGTTCCCTAAACTCTAGTGGAGTGAGCAAATACTATGTATGAGTTCTACAATGTGGCCCATTTCCTTGGGGTGATGGTGCCATAGAATGTACACTGAAATAAAGGCCCCACATAGTGAAGTGAGAAGGAGGTACGTGAACAAAAAAGGTATCACTCCATCCACTACCAGGTGGTCAGTAATATACACAATATCATGTACAATATGTGTGCCAGCCACTTAAGCATTTTTCATTACTCCTACATACATATGGCAGACATGTGACCTTTACCAACAGTTTGCAAGGGGTGACATCCCACAGTGGCTTGTTTTTTGGAAATAGTGAATATCCCCTAGAACCGTTTCTCATGACACCCTTCAGGAATCCACACAGTCAAACAGAGCAGGGATACAATCATGCAATACTGCAAACCAGAAACATTGCTGAGCATGTGTCTCAGCTGCCAAAGGCACGGTTTCACTGTCTGGATTCATCAGGTGGTGCCCTGTAGTATGACCCAGCCACTTGTGCCAAAATAGTGACTGTGTGTGTGTGTGTGTGTGTGTGTGTGTGTGTGTGTGTGTGTGTGTGTGTGTGTGTGTGTGTGTGTGTGTGTTTATGTGTGTGTGTGCGTGTGTACACTGTTACACAATATGAGAAGCATAGCTGGTTCTACCAGAGTCCTGTGCTAATACCACAAACCAGTGCCCTACTCCCTCAACTCTTCAAGTGAAGATGAAAAAAACAAAAAAAAATTTAGAAATCAGTATATTACAGTCAGATCCCAAAACCCCCAGCTTCAAGAAGAAGAAGAAGAAGAACAGAAAGAAAAAGCACTTCATTGTATTAAGCCAATCTCTATTTTTGTACTACAGTTAGAGCCATGCACCCTACTAGCTCTTGCAAAAAAAAAAAAACTACCGCTCCTTCAACTGACATACCAACCAGGTGGCCAGATGCATGAAATGCCCCACCCTTCCTGCCTTAGCTATTCAGGTCCCATTTCTGTGCTCTGCTCCTGATACTCCTGCACTCCACAAACATATCTATTAAAAATGTTTAAACAAATGCAGCAAACAGTTGTTAAAGTTTATTCCTTGTCTGCATGGAGCACTACAGTGCTCATGTCTTAGTTTAACAAAAACAAACACTTTTTCTATTAAACTGTAGCAAACTGCTTGGTACAAATGTAGCAAACAGGTGCTACAGTTTAGACCACATGCAGAGTGCTACAGTGCTCAGGTTTCACTGCAAATGTAATACTGGTCTTTAAAAGCCTGTATTGCATTAAAGAGAGAGAGAGATTGTGACTGATGGCCAGTCAGACCTCCCAACACTGTGGATATGTGTGTGTGTGTGTGTGTGTGTGTGTGTGTGTGTGTGTGTGTGTGTGTGTGTGTGTGTGTGTGAGTGTGTGTGTGTGTGTGTGTGTGTGTGTGTGTGTGTGTGTGTGTGTGTGTGTGCGTGTGTGTGCGTGTGTGTGTGTGTGTGTGTGCGTGTGTGTGCGTGTGTGTGTGTGTGTGTGTCTTATTAGTGTGAACTGTATGCTGGGACCAATGACTACAATACAGTAAATTAAGAAAAACTGAGACTAAGTTGAATTTCAAAACATTCTGGATCTTAAAAATGCTTGTTAGGTACTACAGGCCTATACAAAAACATCTCAGAGCTCATTAAAGTACATTCTTCTCTGATCTAGTCTTTTGTAATTTTTTTTTGTGTGTGTGCCATAATTTTGTTGAAATAGGACCTGGCAATTGGGTTTATTCCTTAATTAAAATACAAGTTTTAGCTTCCAGGTAGGATGTAAGTAGTATTACCAAATAACATAATGTATAAGGAAATCTGCAGTTTTGATTTTTGTGAGATAACTATTGTATTGATTTACTCAAATAGATGGTGCCAAGCTCAGATTATCCCTATGATCAATGTCCATGTGTGAACATTTGATTTTTATATTACAATCAGTGTTGATGTGTCCATCAAAAGAAAATACAGAGCACACTGACAGATATCCTGGACTCTTGTTTGATGAACTATACCAACTATTGCTTTGAACTTGAGAGTGGGAGAATCATATTTGCTTCCTGATTCTGGAACTCACCTGTTCATTTTTATATAGCCATACTTGGTCCATACTAAGGGTAGCAAAGATTTTAGACTTGTATCCCTTCATCTCCAGGTAGCCATACTTCTTGCAACAGCTGGTCAAGCCAAGACGGGGACGCAACGAACAGCGGTGATGGTCTTCTACCTTACGTTGTACAGTCTTACACCATTCATTTCTCTGGGCTATAGAAGAAAGAAGTGGAGAAGGGGAAAGTAAAGGAGGAGAAGGGATAATTACTTTACCCAGAAAATGTCTTCACTGCTGTTAATACTGTTCACTGTCTGGCGGATTCTTGCTCAATTATAGAACTCAAAAAATACTCAGTTTGTCACTACTTATTTACTTTATTTGTACAAACGGGATTAATAAGGCCAGAAAAGGCGTCTTGTAATATCTTGAATTTACTGTAGTCTACAGATCTGTAACTTAATACTAATATGACAATATACATCATTCTAACCAATCAAATTATTTAGACAATGCTAAAACATATTAAAAGCACCATGAAGTACAAATATGCAAATTATAGAAAGCTTACATTTGTACTAATATAAGATTCTTCCCAAATTGTAGTATGAAACAGTGATGCAAGATTACCCTTGGTATTCCAGCACTAACTCCTGGTATAAATGAACTGTCCATCATGAATATATCTTCTTTTCTTCCTGATTACTCTGAGCCTTGTTTATTAGCAGTTCCCCCTGGCAGAGACGGGATTATTATACCTCACTTATTTTCTTTTCACTGTCTGTAAATACATTTTTCAGAATTTATGGGCATCTCTTTGGCATTCATAGCTGCCCTTAGCTCTAAGTCTGTTTCAAAAGTGATGACACTTTAAAATGATCACTATTACACTTTTACTCACTTTCAAAATATGTAATTCCTAAGATCATAAACAACAGCATTATAAAAAGGATAAACAAAGTGACACTGGCAGTAAGTTATGTTCAGTTAATGGTGCTTTGTAAAGTATATCATACTGGCTAAGAAATCCAGGGGTGCAACTTTGAAGGAGGATCTTGCAGCATGCAATATCCATAGGGCTGACTGTCCTCCAGCTGTTCAAAACATGGCAAATGACCCTTCCAATGTTTGGCAAAAGAGGTAGGAAAACTGATTTTATCATCTTTTAGGTCTTTTATATGCATACATAAATCCTATATACACTGTGGCAAGTTCTCTCAGCCTCATTAGTTCTTTAACCAAAAAAAAAAACAAAAACACAATCAGACATCCCTAACTAAGGTGAGTGAGAAGTGCCTCACGATAATCTGGGAACAACCAGAGTACAATTGCTTGTGGAAGTAGGGGAAGAAGTAGAAGAGCTTCTTTCAAATATGCGCTCTCTTGATGGTAATCTAATTTTCTTCTAGAAATCTCTTGCATAATCCTTCCTAGAGAGCAGCCTCTGCACACAGCTATTCCCATTATAGGCATTTGTCAGACAGAGTAAGAATAAAGTCATATTAAAATGAAGACAGGACAATACTTCATGCAGAACGGTTGTCTCAAACTCTGTCCTCTTTGTTGTCAGAAATGCACTCTAGTGCTTGACAAAACTTTGGAGACACAATGCACGTCCTGACCATAGAGAGGTTTATGAAGGAATTTTGAGTGTAGCCACAAAATGATGCAGTCAGCTGATTCCATCTGGATACATAATAGTTTCATGTTACATTTGGTGGTCATTTAATAATAGTTTTACTGAGTTTTACCTTTATAATTAAAACTGCAAGGCTATATATATATATATATATATATATATATATATATATATATATATATATACATTTATTTATCTGGTACCATATAACTCTTTAATATCCTTCTTAACCACAAGCAGCTCTGTGTCATCTGAAGTCATGTATATTCAGATACTAAACATGTTGCTAATGTGATTCATGATTTACAATAAGCTTAAAATACAAAATGAGTAATTCAATAAAGTTGTGACTGTAATATTGACTGCAGGTCATTTTCTCCATTGTGTCTGGAAATGGTACATAAAGGGAAGCCAGGAAGTGGTTGTCTGAGCTATGAATCAATGTTGGAGGCTTATGAAGAAGTATGAATGTGTTTACTCTACTGACCGATCCTTGTCAAACTCAGTTTATGAACAGAAACTAAATAAGCCATGGGGGAGGGGCGAGAACTGAACTTACATCTTTACAGTTTGCACTTTGACTTTGTGACTTTATGTATATGATACTTTAATTAGCAATGACATTACCAGGCTGCAATCAAAATTTTAATTATTTTATATTTTCTTCATTTTCCCTCTCTCTTCCCCCCCTTGGCTGATCTGGTGTGACTCAGTTTGAACTTCACATTTACCTACACAAACAAACTGCAGCTCTTGAATAATGGTGTCTACAGGATTGCAACTGGAAAACACAACAAAAATTGTTTCTCCAAGCAATTAATCAGAGTATGTCACACACACAAAAACTATTTGTTAAGCTTTCTCTTACAGTGCTGTGTAATTAAGCAAGTCACCATTTTGGTCAGCCATAGGGCTCTTTTCTACTTGAGTGTTTGCCTCCTTCCCCTGTAACTAAAGTCCACTGACTCTTACATTTGTCTCTCTGACCTTAATTTTTACAGGTATAATTTATTCCTTTCTGGCTTTCTAACACTCAAGACATAGATTCCTGTTGAAAGTTTTACTTACTTACTTGTCTGACATTTGAACAAGTAACCCTTGTAATAATCCTCAGAATTGTATACTGTTAGTCTGTCTTTCCTGCCAAACATAAGTAAAATTAAAGTGCTGAGTGTGAGTAACATTACAGTGCTGATTGTAGGCCCTTACATTCAACTTATCTCTGGTGTGGTGTCAGTCAATCAAGGTATTCCTCTAACCACTCCTACTGCCTTCTCCCCCCCCCCTTTCCTCGTACAGGTTAAACTGCTACAACTTAGCACAGGCATCATTTTCAAATCTAGGTGCTTAGGATTTCCCTCTCTCTCTCCCCCCCCTTGGCTGACCTGGTGTGACTCAGTGTACGTTTCTTCATAGTATGGAAATGTACTGTTTTTTGTGTGTAACTGAATGATCTGATGCTAAATTCTGATTCTGCACAGACTGTTGTATTTTTGTTTCAGAAGCTCTATAAGTAGCTAGTGACTTTACTGAATTTCTGTGGTAATATTCATGTTTAAACTGAACCTGTACCTAGAGAAAGTGTATAATGAGAGCTACTACTTGCTGCATATGTTTTTAATGTTTAAATTGCACACACACATTGAAGAAGTGATTTTATGACCTGAAAAACTTGTACTAGCTTTACCTGAATTGCTTTTACTGACAATTTCCAGTTTTACAATTGTGAACAATTGATTTAGTTTTACTGGTATATCTTTAAAATCTGGCATGTGTTTTGTTTATTGCATTGCTCTCTTGCTAAGGTTTCTTAGCTATCAATCTTAATCCATTCCGAAGTGTGCTAGTGTACTCCCCCCCCAAAAAACTTTCTGAATGTACTATTATAAAATAACTGCCTGTTGCTGCCTTAATGCTTACCCTAGAATCTCTGCTTTTCTCTTTTCCTAGTTGAACTTCACATTTACCTACACTAACAAACTGCAGCTCCTGAATAATGGTGTCTACAGGATTGCAATTGGAAAATACAACAAAAAATGTTTCTCCCAGCAATTAATCAGAGTAGGTTACACACACAAAAAGCATGTGTTAAGCTTTCTCTTACAGTGCTGTGTAATTAAGCAAGTCACCATTTGGTCAGCCATAGGGCTCTTTTCTACTTGAGTGTTTGCCTCCTTCCCCTGTAACTAAAGTCCACTGACTCTTACATTTGTCTCTCTGACCCTAATATTTACAGGTATAATTTATACCTTTCTGGCTTTCCAACACTCAAGACATAGATTCCTGTTGAACGTTTTGCTTACTTGTCTGACATTTGAACAAGTAATCCTTGTAATAATCCTCAGAATTGCATACTGTTGGTCTGTCTTTCCTGCTAAACATAAGTAAAATTAAAGGTTAAATTGCAACAACTTAGTACAGGCATTGGTTCATCACTGCTCCGCTTGCCCTCACTTCGCTCGAGCTTGCTTCGCACCCTTCCCTGCCCCCAAATCCCTCCCACCCCTGGTGTTGCTACATTTATTGGTACTAGACCACACCCCACTTTTTTAAACCAATCAGTAACAACTTGTCACTCAACAGCACCACTCTCAACCTGATACCACCAGTTCTCCAACCCTACTATTCCTTTTGCCTAAGTGTCAAATACCATTCAGTAGGAATGATATCACCCAAAATAGTCTTATTAACTCTACTTCTACCCCTTTTACTCATCCCATACCTCCTAACAGCCTATGAATATCAGGATCACCCAGGTTTCCACTACTCTAAATTCCAAACATCCATCCCAGCTACAACAGATAATAATGCATCCTTACTCACTCCCCTCATGCTTACCTCCTTAACCCCTAAATACTACCATCTTACTACACCTAGTTACATTAGTCATAAAACTAGACACTATTACAAAACCTTATTCAAAATCTTAAAACTCATACTCAGGATACACTACAACCTTACAAAGGATGGCGACATCCACCCAAACCCTGGTCCATCCCCACCTGTTGGCCCTAATCTCCCTACTATATCCCCTACCTCCATAGCTCCAACAAATAGACCTCCTAGCTCACTGCTGGCCTGCCATCTAAACATTAGGAGCATAAATAACAAAACTCGGCACCTGCATGCCCTCTTAGCTGTTCATTCCCCAGATATATTATACCTAACAGAAACGTGGCTGAAGCCTGCCACCAAGGACCATGAGATTCTACCACCAGGGTATAGCATGTTTTGACTAGACCGTACCACCAGAAAGGGTGGTGGGGTAGCCATACTTTACAAGTCTACCCTATCTGTCAGCATCGACACCCAACAACCACCCCAGTTCAATAATGCTTAAATTTATCTCAAAACAAATTAACAAAAACAAAAATGTAAACATTGTCTGTGTCTACATTCCCCCAGAGAGGAACACAGAAACCTTAGAAGACTTCTTATATTGGTTATCCAATAACCACCCATAATAAACACTTGTTCTTGCGGATTTAAACATTGACTGGAACACTTGCTCTTGCGAAACCCCCGCAACCCACATAAACCTTTATGGATTTACTCAAATTATAACCTCCCCCACCAGGACAGGAAAACCCAATAACAAGGAAAGTACCCTAGACTGGATACTTGTCAATACCCATCTTCAATCTTATAAATCAGACACTTTGCCTGATGACCTAAGTAACCACTGTCTTACCTATGTAATCAAGCTCAAAGTAGACTGCTCCTACCAACCCACCTATAGAACATTAAGAAACAACAAGAATTTTATTCTCACCAAGTTTCAAAATGAATTTAAGGCATGCAACTGGTCAGTACTAAAAAGTCTCCCCCTAGATGAAGCAGTAGCATACTTTAACACCAAATTCCTTGCTATTCTTAACTCCCATGCTCCCAGCCACTCTATTAGAACCAAAGCTAATATTGCACCATGGCTTTCTAAAGATACCAAAATCAAAATTTCATTCAGAAACAAAGCATGGGCCACCTACCGAAAAACAAAAGCCCCACTTGATCAACTAAGATTCAGACAGCTAAGGAATGACACCAAAAAATCCATAACCTTAGACAAAAAGAACCACTACTACCATCTACTGCAAAAACACCAAAACAAACCTCAAAAGTTCTGGGCAGGAATAAACAAACTACTCCACCCAGGCCAAACCGCCACTCCACCCCTCCCTCAGTTTCCCAATAAAAATCCCCAGTAGACATTGCTAATAACTTCAACAGCTTCTTCACAGAGACTATCCAGTCTCTAGCCAGTCAACTCTCTCCCAATGGCTCTAATTCTAATGTAGCCACACCCAGTACCCAAACATACTTTACCTTCCAACCTGTTCCTACTCAACTTATTCATGCCCTACATGAGAAACTAAGACCCACCACCCTGGCTGCTGACCTCATCCTAGCAGAATATCTGCAAAAGGCTGCTGACACCATAGCCTACCCCATCTCTATCTTGATCAACAAAGCTATATCTGAAGCTACTGTACCCACTATATGGAAAATCTCCCATGTCATACCTCTCCATAAAGGACGTAGTTCCACTGAACTGTCAAACTTTAGACCCATAGCTATTCTGTCACCTCTAGCTAAAATTATGGAGAAGTGTGTACACATATAGCTCATGCACTACCTCACACACAACAAGCTGTTGTCCAGCTTTCAGCATGTCTTTAAGCCACACCACAGTACTACTTCTGCCCTCCTCTCTTTCTCTAACATCATTAACCACAACCGCAATGATAAGAAACTATCCTCAGCACTCTTTCTAGATCTATCCAAGTCTTTTGATATGGTTGACCACAAAATACTTATAAATACCTTGAAGGCCTTCTCCTTAAACAACCATGCACTCCAATGGTTTCAATCCTACCTGCAGGGCAGACAACAGGCAGTCCTATGGCAAGACAAGCTATCATCTCGCCTACCCATCAAATTAGGAGTCCCCCAGGGTTCGATACTAGGACCTCTTCTTTTCTCCATCTTTATCAATGACCTTCATTCAGTCATCCCAGATGCTACCTGCATTCAATATGTGGATGACTCCACCTTGATTTGTTCTGACACCTCACCAGCTACTTTATTCACATTAACCCAAATTACCTTCAATACAGTGGAAAAATGGCTCTCCAATCAACATCTAATCCTAAACCCCAACAAAACTAAGTTGCTCCTCTTCTCCCCCACATGGAGGACCCCCCTGCCAGCCTTCAACATAACTGCTAACAATGGCACTATCATCTACCCAGAAGCCCAAACTAAACTACTGGGTGTCATAGTTGATAACAACCTGATGTTTGATGCGCATATCAATGAAACTATCAAAACCATTAATAAAAAACTTGGCTCTCTTTACAGAATCAAACCTTTCCTTACCCCACTCGCTAGAACTGCAATTGCCCGTTCTCATCTGCTATCAACTCTTCTCTATGCCTCACCTCTATTCTCTAATGTAAACAAAACAGATCTTAATAAACTATCATCCTGCTATAGCCACATTGCCAGATTTGCTAATGACACAGCCTACAGGACACACCACTGTCGCAACCTAAATTGCCTAGGATGGCTTGAACTGCCAAGCCTACTGCAGTTCAACCAGCTAATAGTGGCACATAAAGTCCTTTACCAACCAGAAAATACACCTGCACTGAAAAATATTATCAGCTCCTGCACCAGCACCTGGCCACTGTGATCATCCACTAGACGCCTAGTTCAAACACACAAATCCAAATGGGGACTCTCTGTTTGCCAACTCTGTTGGAAAAATATGGAATAGACTCCCAGCTGACTTGACCCTAGAACCCTCACTAACTCAGTTAAAAAAACCTCAAGAAATACTTCAAAACTCATTGGTTATGTCCTTGCACTAACCCCAACTAGTGACCTCTCTATTTCTTAGGTGCCTTACCTTCAACTACTTCTAACTTTTTTCTACCACTCCATTTCAGGAAGGGTCAATTGTATAACTGCTTCTCAGTGTGTCTTAAACCTGAATGTAATGTTGAACTTTGAAAATAATGTTATGTTTTATAAAGTGTTTTACAATAAGTATTATATGTGCTAAATGCTGGTATTGCTTATTACTGTAAACTGCTTGAAACTAGCATTTACTAAATGTTCCATGTGTATTATTATCTTGGAGCTTTTCTCCCCGGGCCTAAATAAATAAATAAATATTACTTCTGAATGCATCCAGAGAACTCCATACGGATGCCTTTCGGTACTGTACATCTTCATTTTACACACATTGACTATTTATTTATCCTAATGGCCATACCTCTCAACCTGGAAACATCAAAAATCTGGACAAGGCCCATGAAAAATAGGTACAAATCTGTATGCTAATTAACATAAAATTTGCTTGCATAATTGTGCAACCCTGCCCACTCCAATGGAATTGTAGGATACCAGCTTTCAAAAGCAAACTGAAGAACAGACAAACAAAATATGGCACCAGAGTCAACCTGCAGCCATTCCAATGTACCATTACTTGACTATTTTGCCCCATTTACCATAAACACTAATGTGCATACTGCTTTACTTCTACAATGATTATTTGGATTTTATATTTATATTTTGTAGCACAATGCACAAACACTAATACACATCTGCTAAACAAAGCAATACTATCTCACAATGAAAATAGACTTCGCATTAAAACTTCCCTGCCCTTGAAACTCACATTCATTAAAACAGCATAGAAACCCACACCACATCCAAAGAAAATGCATCGGGTCTGGCCAGTGGTGGATAAAGATTACCTTTGGGCTGTTTTCAAATCATAGACCCTTGCACACAAAACAAGAAACGTACATGTTTTCTTTGATACACCTTCCTGACTTTATTAAATTATATTCCTTGTATAATACAGCAGACTTGTTAGACTTAGAGCACATTTTAAATTTATTGTTTGAAAATTTTTCTAGCAGGCAATGAAACAAAATGCATGAACCAGTAATGTCAAAACTGCCCAATTTATAACATTTCCATCATAAAAGTCTACTTCCACATCTATATTAAATAACATTATTGGTCTCCAACTCCCTAGGTTTTTCATATCCTTATTTTTACATAATCACTTTATCAGTCCTACCCATGTTTCCTAATTAGCTATGCTCTTATGCCAATGCAATTCATTTCCTATCTTCTTTTATTATGCACTTCACTTTTGTTACACAACTTTCTTAAATACATCACCATTATGCCCATTATTTCTTGATTAGTTTTAACAATCCTTCCAATCAAATCCTATAAATCTCGAGGTACATTCTTGTTATTTTTATATATTCTGCCTAAAAAGGGCTAACCTCTTCCTTTTAACCTATGATTAAATATTTTTTTATATAAAACTTGTTTTATTCCCCTTCTAGTTAATTTATGTCTCATTATGCTTCTTATATTCCACGTGTCCCTTATATAATACTTCCTTATAGCTACTATACATTTCCTCATATACTACTTCTGACTTAAATACCACCATTTTTCTACTACAGTACTACTACAGACTCATCTCTTTATTTTATTTTATGTAACAACCACCACTCAAAATCTTATGAAATCATCTCATATCTTTGTTGATCAAGCAATTGTTTATTTGCCATTTCATTGCAGTCAGCCTACTGCAATCACCCATTAATTTCTTAACTCCGAAGCATGGACCTGCAAAACACTTGAATGATTGCACACACACACATGCACACACACACAGCAGGACTTGAATTCACTTGCAAACTAACTTGCAAAGAAACAGACTTGCAAAGCACTTGAATGATTGCACACACAGCGGGAATTTAATTAACTTGCAAAAGCACCAGTGGGACTTGAATCAACTTGCAAAAGCACCAGCAGGACATGAATTAACTTGCAAAACCACCAGCGAGACTTGAATTAACTTGTAAAAGCACCAGTGTGACTTGAATTGAATTAACGTACAAAAGCACCACCAGAAAGGATTGTAATGGAACTTGCAAAGCACTCAACTACACCCCCCCCCTTAACTAACTTTCAAGGCACCTGAATGATTGCAGCAAGGACTTGCAAATCATTTTGATGATTTTAATGTAGAAACAGATTAACTTGCAAAGCAAATCACTGTACTTCACTTGATTGATTGTAGCAGGTCATGGCTCCAGCCGACCATTTGGTGATCACTGCAACATAATTACAATCGCATCTTCTCAATTTAGACAAAAAAAAATCAAATACCACATGTGCATGATGACAGCAATGAAAAGGCAGCAACAACAAAACTATACAATCTAGAAATAAATTATTTGAAAAATACCCTACCTCCACCAAAAGCAAAATACTTAAACATGTTGTCTCTTTTTTTCAATTGCATTGCAAAATCTGCACAACATAAGTCCATCACACACACACACACACACACACACACACACACACACACACACACACACACACACACACACACACACACACAGCCCTTTGGTAAATCCAAACCTGGGTTCAAATGAAATGAAAGGCACGGCTGTTCATGCATAAGAGCTCTGCTGTTCAAAATCCTGCCCTGTAATCCAAAATGCTGTTAATTCCCTGCTGTGCTGTTAAAACTAATGGCTGGCCAATATTTCCATCCCTGCTGTTAAAACAAATGGCCAAGAAAATGAGTGCTGCTGCTAATTTTCTGCTGTGCTGTTAAAACGAACGGCCAGCCAATATTTCCAAAACGAGCGATGTTAAAACGAACGGCCAAGATTTCCCGCTCGCATTTGCAGCCAGGCCAGAGCTGGAAATTACAATTTGAGCTCCTTCAGCTCAATTATGACTGGCTGGTAGCCCTGACGGAGCTGATGTCATCATGCACGTGATGATGTCAGCTTCGACAGCTCGGTATTTACAAAATTAAAAAATAAATGAAAAAAAATTGGAAATGAAGAGGCGCTACTCAGGAATCGTGACACCACTTCATTTGGACCCCAAAACTCGGTAAAAAATGAGTAATTTGGTATGGTTGAGAGGTATGCTAATGGCAGATCTCAACTAAAAAAGCGAGAGACCTATGATAATTAGTCATGTTCCCTCTCCCAGTAAGGCATATACACAAGTGAGACTATGTGTGAGAGTGTGTTTCCCTGGCAGGTAGTGGTAATAGCGTTATTCAGGGGTTAAGTTAGATATTTATGGTTTTGTGTGTGTGTGTGTGTGTGTGTGTGTGTGTGTGTGTGTGTGTGTGTGTGTGTGTGAGTATGTGTGTGTGTGAGTATGTGTGTGTGTGTGTGTGTGTGTGTGTGTGTGTGTGTGTGTGTGTGTGTGTGTGTGTGTGTGTGTGTGTGTGTGTGTGTGTGTGTGTGGGTATGTGTGTGTGTTTGGGGTGTTGTGTGCTTGTGTGTGTGCATCTGTGTGTGCACGCTCATGCATATGTGTGTGTGTGTGTGTGTGTGTGTTTGTGTGTTGTGGGTGTATGCATGTGTGTGCATTGGCAGAGTAAGGTCACTACCATACTTTCACACACTCCTAGACTAGACCCTGTATCACTGGGTGGATAGGACTGCTAGCCAAACAGAGATACCTCTTTAAACTTGTGCCCAAGTGGTACTTAAATAGAACAGTATCAGGGAATGGAGGAATCTGCTAGACACCAGTGATAAGGTTGGGAGGGTGGCCTAATGGCTAAGGTGTTTGCTTTATAAACACAAGGTGCAGGGTTTGAGTCTCACAAGGGATAATTGGCTAGGCTTAAAATGGCTCACAAGGGCAGTTAGCCTAGTTCTAATCCATAAACCTATAAAAAAAAAAAAAGTCTTAAACTATGTACCTTAATGACACACACGATCATAGGGAACACTAGAAACCAGGGATTACACTTTATAATGTGCCTGAAAGTAAATTAAAATGAGTTTGGGCTGGGATGACACTAGACACTAGGGATACTCCATATAGCATGCCTTCAAGGCATGTAATAAGGACGTACTGTGATCATCCTTAAATTACCAGATTAAGGAAAAAAGAGACATCATTATGGGGTGTATGCATATGAGTGTGTTTTACTGTTTGTGTGTGTGAGAAAGTGACTGAGAGGTAGAGCCTGTGCTAACATGATATGACACTCCCCCATTGTTCTCTTCCAGATGAAAGTACTAATCTGCATTTGTATTTAATGATGATTCAAAGGGATGCAAATTAGCAGATGATGAGGTCTTTCCTCATTGTAGCTTACGTGTTTCTGAACTGCAAATCTCCACATCATGGAAATAGGGCTTTTTTATCACATCACTTAAACAAGCATTAGGGTTTTATTATGAATCCTCAGGTGTGTGTATAATGTATGCAAGCTATAATGGAAAATATTATTCTGATCTTTTCTCATCGTTATTAATATATGTAAGTTCATGTAACAGATTAACGTGGCAAATACATTAAAAAAACACTATTGAAGCATTTAATATTATTGCTGCTGAGCTCTGCATTTAGACGCAAACACCAGTTAATTTAATATCATAATGCAAACTGTGTACGAGGTATGAAACCTAGATAAAGACTGCAACATTATTCTGGACAAAGGATCCAGATGATGTGCTGGACATGAGTAGCACATACAAGCTTCATTTCTAGGTTTCAAAAATTCTGCGTCTGTTTCTTATAGAACACAGATTAAAGGGTTAGGGAAAAAGTGAAAGGAATAGCATCTTTTAAATGCATAAGTATCTTTCATGTTGCAATACTTGCCTTTATTTCATATGAATATAATCTAATTAACAAGTAAAGTACTGTTAATGTATATTACTTAATGTCTGTTAAGTCAATTACTAGATGTCTGTTTAAAAGTGTTTCTAATATGCTGGAGCTTTTCTTCCTAGATGTCTGCTGAGGTTTTGATTAAACACAGTCAGACAAACTCAGCAAACAAAATCAAAATAAAAAATAAATAAGAAATAAAATAACTAGGTACTAAATACTCTAGATGATAAAATCATAATGTGCTTCCTATCTAAGAAACCAAGGCAATGCAAATCTCAGCTGTTATATCATTTATTTAAAGAATGCTTTTATTAGAGAACAGCAGTTCTTTTCAGCATGGTTCTACTGCAAGTGCTCAAGTCCCAAACCCTTAAAGACCACTGTCTCAAATCCAGGGGCTTGAGTGTCTTGTAACTTGTGCAGACTGCTGCTCATGGTCAAACAGGAATATGAGTTTGGACAAGCACCTGGGGGAGGGAGTGGGTGGCAGTGTAGATTAGGGCAAGGGATTTAAGTCTGGGAGTGGGAGATGAGTTTTAGGGTTACGGAGAGAGAAGAGAATTTTAGGTTTAGATGATGACAGGGGAGTTTTAGGGTTAGGGATTGAAAAGGAAGGCTAAGGTTTACAGAATGGAAGGAGAGTTTTATGGCCAGGGAGTGCCTGGTGAATTTGGGTTTAAGGAGGGCAGGTGAAGTTTTAGGCTAAAGGAATGAAGACTTAAGTTAGGAACTAGAAAGAAGTCTTAGGGTTAGTGTTAAGGCTCTGGTAGAAATATGTAGTTTTACAGTTCTGGGTGCTGGGAAGGCTAACTTATGAGAGATCAGGCTAGTGGGAGATGCAGCGCTTTCTTTTTCCAGCAAATGGCAGCGAGCAAGGCTGTTGCAATCTCCTGGCGCATGAGCAAGATAATTCATGATCTTCTCTACCCAATATTAAATAAAAAAGGTATGATCTAAAAAGCTAATCTTAATATATATGTATAGTTATGTGCATATTATCTCCAGTAAGTTGATTTCTTATACAAAAAGCTATGCAACTGTAAATAATATATTTAGTTAGATTTTTTTAAAATGTTATATTAAGCAAACATTAGTTGTCTGCTTCATGTTTGTTGTTATAAGTCTTTTCATTGAAGTTTTATTAAAATGTTTTCCAGTCTTTTATTAAACAAAAATTTTTGCTTGGTATTTTTTTAGATATTTTTCCTGTATTAACAAGGATATTAAAAAAGTCACAGTTAAAGTAACTTGCAATCCTTATCTATGTACACAGTGTAATAAAGGAAAGAACCCCCCCATAAGAATACAAAGTGCATTGACTAACACAAAAGTATACAGTTCATTCAGAAATTTGCAGCCAGTGCTGTTAGACTTTAAACTATGTTTACCATCATCACTTGTCTAGAAGTCATTTTGCCTATCCCTGAATCATCATTACCATTCAGTCACTTAGTGATGTATAGCTGTACATACTAATAACAATCACTTAGTGATGCACAGCTCTATGTACTAATAACAATCACTTAGTGATGCATAGCTTTAAATACTAATAATAATCATTTAGTCATGCCTAGCTCTAGATAATAATAATAATAATAATAATAATCACTTAGTGATGCATAGCTCTATATATTAATACCAATCACATAGTGAGGCATAGCTCTGAATAGTAATATCAATCACATAGTGAGGTATAGCTCTTGATACTAATAGCAATCACTTAGTGATGTATAGCTCTAGACACTAATAACAATCAATTAACTCTAGAATCTAATTTGTGATGCATAGCTAACACTCACTAACTAGATTCTAATAACAATCACTTAGTGATGCATACCTCTAGATACTAATAACAATCACTAAGTGATGTATAGCTCTAGATACTAATAACACTCACTAATTAGATTCTAATAAAAATAACTTAGTGATGCATAGCTCTAGATACTAACAATCACTTAGTGATGCATAGCTCTAGAAACTAATAACAATCACTAACTAGATTCTAATAACAATCACTTAGTGATGCATAGCTGTAGATACTAATAACAATCACTTAGTGAGGCATAGCTCTAGATACTAATAATCACTTAGTGAGGCATAGCTCTAGATACTAATAATCACTTAGTAATGCATAGCTCTAGATACTAAGAACAAACACTAACTAGATTCTAATAACAATCACATAGTGATGCATACCTCTAAATACTAATAACAATCACTTCATGATGCATAGCTCTAGATACTAATAACAATCACTTAGTGATGCATAGCTCTAGATACTAATAACAATCACTTAGTGATGCACAGCACTCTATATTATACTTGCCAGATTTTAAAGATATACCAGTAAAACTAAATCAATTGTTCACAATTGTAAAACTGGAAATTGTCAGTAAAAGCAATTCAGGTAAAGCTAGTACAAGTTTTTCAGGTCATAAAAGCACTTCTTCAATGTGTGTGTGCAATTTAAACATTAAAAACATATGCAGCAAGTAGTAGCTCTCATTATACACTTTCTCTAGGTACAGGTTCAGTTTAAACATGAATATTACCACAGAAATTCAGTAAAGTCACTAGCTACTTATAGAGCTTCTGAAACAAAAATACAACAGTCTGTGCAGAATCAGAATTTAGCATCAGATCATTCAGTTACACACAAAAAACAGTACAATTCCATACTATGAAGAAACATACATTGAGTCACACCAGGTCAGCCAAGGGCAGGGGGAGGGAAATCCTAAGCACCTAGATTTGAAAATGATGCCTGTGCTAAGTTGTAGCAGTTTAACCTGTACGAGGAAAGGGGGGGGGAGAAGGCAGTAGGAGTGGTTAGAGGAATACCTTGATTGACTGACACCACACCAGAGATAAGTTGAATGTAAGGGCCTACAATCAGCACTGTAATGTTACTCACACTCAGCACTTTAATTTTACTTATGTTTGGCAGGAAAGACAGACTAACAGTATACAATTCTGAGGATTATTACAAGGGTTACTTGTTCAAATGTCAGACAAGTAAGTAAGTAAAACTTTCAACAGGAATCTATGTCTTGAGTGTTAGAAAGCCAGAAAGGAATAAATTATACCTGTAAAAATTAAGGTCAGAGAGACAAATTTAAGAGTCAGTGGACTTTAGTTACAGGGGAAGGAGGCAAACACTCAAGTAGAAAAGAGCCCTATGGCTGACCAAAATGGTGACTTGCTTAATTACACAGCACTGTAAGAGAAAGCTTAACAAATAGTTTTTGTGTGTGTGACATACTCTGATTAATTGCTTGGAGAAACAATTTTTGTTGTGTTTTCCAGTTGCAATCCTGTAGACACCATTATTCAGGAGCTGCAGTTTGTTTGTGTAGGTAAATGTGAAGTTCAAACTGAATCACACCAGATCAGCCAAGGGGGGGAAGAGAGAGGGAAAATGAAGAAAATATAAAATAATTAAAATTTTGATTGCAGCTTGGTAATGTCATTGCTAATTAAAGTATCATATACATAAAGTCACAAAGTCAAAGTGCAAACTGTAAAGATGTAAGTTCAGTTCTCGCCCCTCCCCCATGGCTTATTTAGTTTCTGTTCATAAACTGAGTTTGACAAGGATCGGTCAGTAGAGTAAACACATTCATACTTCTTCATAAGCCTCCAACATTGATTCATAGCTCAGACAACCACTTCCTGGCTTCCCTTTATGTACCATTTCCAGACACAATGGAGAAAATGACCTACAGTCAATATTACAGTCACAACTTTATTGAATTACTCATTTTGTATTTTAAGCTTATTGTAAATCATGAATCACATTAGCAACATGTGATGCATCACTCTAGATACAAATAACAATCACCTAGTGATGCATAGCTCTAGATAATAATAATACTTATCACTTAGTGATGCACAGCTCTCTATATTAATTCAAATCACATAGTGAGGCATATCTCTGGATACTAATAGCAATCACTTAATGATGCTTAGCTCTAGATACTAATAACAATCACTAACTAGATTCTAATAACAACCACTAAGTGATGTATAGCTCTAGATACTAACAACACTCACTAACTAGATTCTAATAAAAATCACTAAGTGATGTATAGCTCTAGATACTAATAACAATCACTTAGTGATGCATAGCTCTAGAAACTAATAATCACTAACTAGATTCTAATAACAATCACTTAGTGATGCATAGCTCTAGATATGAATAACAATCACTTAGTGATACATAGCTCTAGATACTAATAATCACTTAGTGATGCATAGCTCTAGATAATAACAATCACTTACTGATGCATAGCTCTAGATACTAATAACAATCACTTAGTGATGCATAGCTCTAGACACTAATAACAATCACTTAGTGATACATAGCTCTAGATACTAATAATCACTTAGTGATGCATAGCTCTAGATACTAATAACAATCCCTTAGTGATGCAAAGCTCTAGATACTAATAACAATCACTAACTAGATTCAAATAATCACTTAGTTATGCATAGCTCTAGATACTAATAACAATAACTTAGTGATACATAGCGCTAGATAATAATAATAATTATCACTTAGTGAATCATAACTCTATATATTAATATCAAGCACATAGTGAGACATAGCTCTGCATAGTAATATCAATCACTTAGTGATGTATAGCTCTAGATACTAATGATCACTAACTAGATTCTAATAACAATCACTTAGTGATGCATAGCTCTAGATACTAATAACAACGACTTAGTGATGCATAGCTCTAGATAATAATAACAAGTATCACTTAGTGATGCATACCTCTATATATTAATACAAATCACATAGTGAGGCATAGCTCTGGATATTAATATCAATCACTTAGTGATGCTTACCTCTAGATACTAATAAGAGTCACTAACTATATTCTAATAACAACCACTTAGTGATGCATAACTCTAGATACTAATAACAATTACTTATTGATGCATAGCTCTAGATACTAATAGCAACCACTTAGTGATGCATAGCTCTGGATAATAATAATAATTATCACTTAGTGATTCATAGCTCTATATATTAATACCAATCACATAGTGAGGCATAGCTCTGGATACTAATATCAATCACTTAGTTACGCTTAGCTCTAGATACTAATAACAATCATAAACTAGATTATAATAATTCTTTAGTGATGTATAGCTCTAGATCTAGATATAATAACTATGACTGAGCGATGCATATCTCTAAATACTAATGACACTCACTAACTAGATTCTAATAACAATCACTTAGTGATGCATAGCTCTGGATACTAATAACAATCACTTAGTGATGCATAGCTCTAGATACTAATAACAATCACTTTGTGATGCATAGCTCTAGATACTAATAACGACTAGATTCTAATAACAATCACTTAGTGATGCATAGCTCTAGATACTAATAACAATCACTTAGTGATGCATAGCTCTAGATACTAATGACAATCACTTAGTGATGCATAGCTCTAGATAATAATAATAATTATCACTTAGTGATGCATAGCTCTATATATTAATACCAATCACATAATGAGGCATAGCTCTGGATAGTAATATCAATCACTTAGTGATGCTTAGCTCTAGATACTAATAACAATCACTAACTAGATTCTAATAACAATCACTTAGTGATGCATAACTCTAGATACTAATAACAATCACTATGTGATGCATAGCTCTCGATACTAACACTCACTAACTAGATTATAATAAAATCACTTAGTGATGCATAGCTCTAGATACTAATAACAATTACTTAGTGATGCATAGCTCCAGATATTAATATCAATCACTTAGTGATGTTTAGCTCTAGATACTAACAATCACTTAGTGATGCATAGCTCTAGATACTAATAACAATCCCTTAGTGATGCATATCTCTCAATACTAATAATGACTAACTAGATTCTAATAACAATCACCTAGTGATACATAGCTCTAGATACTAATAACACTCCCTTAGTGATGCATAGCTCTCGATATTAATAACAATCACTTAGTGATGCATACTTCTAGATACTAATAACAATCAGTGATGCATAGCTCTAGATACTAATAACAATCACTTAGTGATGTAAAGCTCTAGATACTAACACTCACTTAGTGATGCATAGCTCTAGATACTAATAACAATTACTTAGTGATGCATAGCTCTAGATACTAATAACAATCACTTATTGATGCATAGCTCTAGATAATAATAATAATAATTATCACTTAGTGATGCATAGCTCTAAATATTAATACCAATCACATGGTGAGACATAGCTCTGGATAGTAATATCAATCACATAGTGATGCTTAGCTCTAGATACTAATAACAATCACTAACTAGATTAAAATAACAATCACTTAGTGATGCATAGCTCTAGATACTAATAACAATCACTTAGTGATGCATAGCTCTAGATACTAATAATGACTAACTAGATTCTAATAACAATCACTTAGTGATGCATAGCTCTAGATACTAATAACAATCACTTAATTATGCATAGCTCTAGATAATAATAATAATTATCACTTAGTGATGCATAGCTCTATATATTAATACCAATCACATAGTGAGGCATAGCTCTGAATAGTAATATCAATCACTTAGTGATGCTTAGCTCTAGATACTAATAACAATCAATAACTAGATTCTAATAACAATCACTTAAAGATGCATAGCTCTGGATACTAATAACAATGACTTAGTGATGCATTGCTCTAGATAATAATAATAATCACTTAGTGATGCTTAGCTCTAGATACTAATAACAATCACTAATTAGATTCTAATAACAATCACTTAGCGATGCATAGCTCTAGATACTAATAACAATCACTAAGTGATGCATAGCTCTAGATACTAACACTCACTAACTAGATTATAATAACAATCAATTAGTGCTGCATAGCTCTAGATACTAATAACAATCACTTAGTGATGCATAACTCTAGATACTAATAGCAATTACTTATTGATGCATAGCTCTAGATACTAATAGCAACCACTTAGTGATGCATAGCTCTGGATAATAATAATAATTATCACTTAGTGATGCATAGCTCTATATATTAATACCAATCACATAGTGAGCCATAGCTCTGGATACTAATATCAATCACTTAGTTACGCTTAGCTCTAGATACTAATAACAATCATAAACTAGATTCTAATAATTCTTTAGTGATGTATAGCTCTAGATCTAGATATTAATAACTATGATTAAGTGATGCATATCTCTAAATACTAATAACACTCACTAACTAGATTCTAATAACAATCACTTAGTGATGCATAGCTCTAGATACTAATAATAATCACTTAGTGATGCATAGCTCTAGATAATAATAATAATTATCACTTAGTGATGCATTGCTCTATATATTAATACCAATCACATAGTGAGGCATAGCTCTGGATAGTAATATCAATCACTTAGTGATGCTTAGCTCTAGATACTAATAACAATCACTAACTAGATTCTAATAACAATCACTTAGTGATGCATAGCTCTAGATACTAATAACAATCACTATGTGATGCATAGCTCTAGATACTAACACTCACTAACTAGATTCTAATAACAATCACTTAGTGATGCATAGCTCTAGATACTAATAACAATTACTTAGTGATGCATAGCTCCAGATATTAATATCAATCACTTAGTGATGTTTAGCTCTAGATACTAACAATCACTTAGTGATGCATAGCTCTAGATACTAATAACAATCCCTTAGTGATGCATATCTCTCAATACTAATAATGACTAACTAGATTCTAATAACAATCACTTAGTGATACAATGCTCTAGATACTAATAACACTCCCTTAGTGATGCATAGCTCTCGATATTAATAACAATCACTTAGTGATGCATACTTCTAGATACTAATAACAATCAGTGATGCATAGCTCTAGATACTAATAACAATCACTTAGTGATGTAAAGCTCTAGATACTAACACTCACTTAGTGATGCATAGCTCTAGATACTAATAACAATTACTTAGTGATGCATAGCTCTAGATACTAATAACAATCACTTATTGATGCATAGCTCTAGATAATAATAATAATAATTATCACTTAGTGATGCATAGCTCTAAATATTAATACCAATCACATGGTGAGACATAGCTCTGGATAGTAATATCAATCACATAGTGATGCTTAGCTCTAGATACTAATAACAATCACAAACTAGATTAAAATAACAATCACTTAGTGATCCATAGCTCTAGATACTAATAACAATCACTTAGTGATGCATAGCTCTAGATACTAATAATGACTAACTAGATTCTAATAACAATCACTTAGTGATGCATAGCTCTAGATACTAATAACAATCAATTAATTATGCATAGCTCTAGATAATAATAATAATTATCACTTAGTGATGCATAGCTCTATATATTAATACCAATCACATAGTGAGGCATAGCTCTGAATAGTAATATCAATCACTTAGTGATGCTTAGCTCTAGATACTAATAACAATCAATAACTAGATTCTAATAACAATCACTTAAAGATGCATAGCTCTGGATACTAATAACAATGACTTAGTGATGCATTGCTCTAGATAATAATAATAATCACTTAGTGATGCTTAGCTCTAGATACTAATAACAATCACTAATTAGATTCTAATAACAATCACTTAGCGATGCATAGCTCTAGATACTAATAACAATCACTAAGTGATGCATAGCTCTAGATACTAACACTCACTAACTAGATTATAATAACAATCAATTAGTGCTGCATAGCTCTAGATACTAATAACAATCACTTAGTGATGCATAACTCTAGATACTAATAGCAATTACTTATTGATGCATAGCTCTAGATACTAATAGCAACCACTTAGTGATGCATAGCTCTGGATAATAATAATAATTATCACTTAGTGATGCATAGCTCTATATATTAATACCAATCACATAGTGAGGCATAGCTCTGGATACTAATATCAATCACTTAGTTACGCTTAGCTCTAGATACTAACAACAATCATAAACTAGATTCTAATAATTCTTTAGTGATGTATAGCTCTAGATCTAGATATTAATAACTATGACTAAGTGATGCATATCTCTAAATACTAATAACACTCACTAACTAGATTCTAATAACAATCACTTAGTGATGCATAGCTCTAGATACTAATAACAATCACTTAGTGATGCATAGCTCTAGATAATAATAATAATTATCACTTAGTGATGCATAGCTCTATATATTAATACCAATCACATAGTGAGGCATAGCTCTGGATAGTAATATCAATCAATTAGTGATGCTTAGCTCTAGATACTAATAACAATCACTAACTAGATTCTAATAACAATCACTTAGTGATGCATAGCTCTAGATACTAATAACAATCACTATGTGATGCATAGCTCTAGATACTAACACTCACTAACTAGATTCTAATAACAATCACTTAGTGATGCATAGCTCTAGATACTAATAACAATTACTTAGTGATGCATAGCTCCAGATATTAATATCAATCACTTAGTGATGTTTAGCTCTAGATACTAACAATCACTTAGTGATGCATAGCTCTAGATACTAATAACAATCCCTTAGTGATGCATATCGCTCAATACTAATAATGACTAACTAGATTCTAATAACAATCACTTAGTGATGCATAGCTCTAGATACTAATAATCACTAACTAGATTTTAAAAACAATAACTTAGTGATGCATAGCTCTAGATACTAATACCAATCACTTAGTGATGCATAGCTTTAGATACTAATAACAATCACTTAGTGATGCATAGCTTTAGATACTAATAACAATCACTTAGTGATGCATAGCTCTAGATACTAATAACAATCCCTTAGTGATGCATAGCTCTAGATACTAATAACAATGACTAACTGGATTCTAATAATCACTTAGTTATGCATAGCTCTAGATACTAATAACAATAACTTAGTGATACATAGCTCTAGATAATAATAATAATCACTTAGTGAATCATAACTCTATATATTAATATCAAGCACATAGTGAGACATAGCTCTGCATAGTAATATCAATCACTTAGTGATGTATAGCTCTAGATACTAATGATCACTAACTAGATTCTAATAACAATCACTTAGTGATGCATAGCTCTAGATACTAATGACAATCACTTAGTGATGCATAGCTCTAGATAATAATAACAATTTTCACTTAGTGATGCATACCTCTATATATTAATACAAATCACATAGTGAGGCATAGCTCTGGATACTAATATAAATCACTTAGTGATGCTTACCTCTAGATACTAATAACAGTCACTAACTATATTCTAATAACAACCACTTAGTGATGCATAACTCTAGATACTAATAACAATTACTTAGTGATGCATAGCTCTAGATACTAATAGCAACCACTTAGTGATGCATAGCTCTAGATACTAATAGCAACCAGTTAGTGATGCATAGCTCTAGATACTAATAACCATCACTTAGTGATGCATAGCTCTACATACTAATAACAATCACTTAGTGATGCATAGCTCTAGATACTAATAACAATCACCAACTAGATTCTAATAACAATCACTTAGTGATTCATAGCTCTAGATACTAATAACAATCATTTAGTGATGCATAGCTCTAGATATTAATATCAATCACTTAGTGATGTATAGCTCTAGATACTAATAACAATCACTTATTGATGCATAGCTCTAGATAATAATAATTATCACTTATTGATGCATAGTTTTATATATTAATACCAATCACATGGTGAGGCATAGCTCTGGATAGTAATATCAATCACTTAGTGATGCTTAGCTCTAGATACTAATAATAATCACTAACTAGATTCTAATAGCAATCACTTAGTGATGCATAGCTCTAGATACTAATAATGACTAGATTCTAATAACAATCACTTAGTGATGCATAGCTTTAGATACTAATAACAATCACTTAATTATGCATAGCTCTAGATAATAATAATAATTATCACTTAGTGATGCATAGCTCTATATATTAATACCAATCACATAGTGAGGCATAGCTCTGGATAGTAATATCAATCACTTAGTGATGCTTAGCTCTGTATAATAATAACAATCACTAACTAGATTCTAATAACAATCACTTAGTGATGCATAGTTGTAGATACTAATAACAATCACTATGTGATGCATAGCTCTAGATACTAACACTCACTAACTAGATTATAATAACAATCACTTAGTGATGCATAGCTCTAGATACTAATAACAAGTACTTAGTGATGCATAGCTCTAGATATTAATAACAATCACTTAGTGATGTATAGCTCTAGATACTAACAATCACTTAGTGATGCATAGCTCTAGATACTAATAACAATCCCTTAGTGATGCATATCTCTCAATACTAATAATGAATAACTAGATTCTAATAACAATCACTTAGTGATACATAGCTCTAGATACTAATAACACTCCCTTAGTGATGCATAGCTCTCGATATTAATAACAATCACTTAGTGATGCATAGTTCTAGATATTAATAACAATCAGTGATGCATAGCTCTAGATACTAATAACAAGCACTTAGTGATGCATACCTCTAGATACTAATAACAATCACTTAGTGATGCATAGCTCTAGATACTAATAATGACTAACTAGATTCCAATAACAATTACTTAGTGATGCATAGCTCTAGATACTAATAACAATCACTTAGTTATGCATAGCTCTAGATAATAATAATAATTATCACTTAGTGATGCATAGCTCTATATATTAATACCAATCACATAGTGAGGCATAGCTCTGAATAGTAATATCAATCACTTAGTGATGCTTAGCTCTAGATACTAATAACAATCACTAACTAGATTCTAATAACAATCACATAGAGATGCATAGCTCTGGATACTAATAAGAATGACTTAGTGATGCATTGCTCTAGATAATAATAATAATCACTTAGTGATGCTTAGCTCTAGATAATAATAACAATCACTAATTAGATTCTAATAATAATCACTTAGCGATGCATAGCTCTAGATACTAATAACAATCACTTATTGATGCATAGCTCTAGATAATAATAATTATCACTTATTGATGCATAGTTTTATATATTAATACCAATCACATGGTGAGGCATAGCTCTGGATAGTAATATCAATCACTTAGTGATGCTTAGCTCTAGATACTAATAATAATCACTAACTAGATTCTAATAGCAATCACTTAGTGATGCATAGCTCTAGATACTAATAATGACTAGATTCTAATAACAATCACTTAGTGATGCATAGCTTTAGATACTAATAACAATCACTTAATTATGCATAGCTCTAGATAATAATAATTATTATCACTTAGTGATGCATAGCTCTATATATTAATACCAATCACATAGTGAGGCATAGCTCTGGATAGTAATATCAATCACTTAGTGATGCTTAGCTCTATATAATAATAACAATCACTAACTAGATTCTAATAACAATCACTTAGTGATGCATAGTTGTAGATACTAATAACAATCACTATGTGATGCATAGCTCTAGATAGTAACACTCACTAACTAGATTCTAATAACAATCACTTAGTGATGCATAGCTCTAGATACTAATAACAAGTACTTAGTGATGCATAGCTCTAGATATTAATAACAATCACTTAGTGATGTATAGCTCTAGATACTAACAATCACTTAGTGATGCATAGCTCTAGATACTAATAACAATCCCTTAGTGATGCATATCTCTCAATACTAATAATGAATAACTAGATTCTAATAACAATCACTTAGTGATACATAGCTCTAGATACTAATAACACTCCCTTAGTGATGCATAGCTCTCGATATTAATAACAATCACTTAGTGATGCATAGTTCTAGATATTATTAACAATCAGTGATGCATAGCTCTAGATACTAATAACAATCACTTAGTGATGCATAGCTCTAGATACTAATAACAATCACTTAGTGATGCATAGCTCTAGATACTAATAATGACTAACTAGATTCCAATAACAATTACCTAGTGATGCATAGCTCTAGATACTAATAACAATCACTTAGTTATGCATAGCTCTAGATAATAATAATAATTATCACTTAGTGATACATAGCTCTATATATTAATACCAATCACATAGTGAGGCATAGCTCTGAATAGTAATATCAATCACTTAGTGATGCTTAGCTCTAGATACTAATAACAATCACTAACTAGATTCTAATAACAATCACTTAGAGATGCATAGCTCTGGATACTAATAAGAATGACTTAGTGATGCATTGCTCTAGATAATAATAATAATCACTTAGTGATGCTTAGCTCTAGATAATAATAACAATCACTAATTAGATTCTAATAACAATCACTTAGCGATGCATAGCTCTAGATACTAATAACAATCACTAAGTGATGCATAGCTCTAGATACCTACACTCACTAACTAAATTATAATAACACTCAATTAGTGCTGCATAGCTCTAGATACTAATAACAATCACTTAGTGATGCATAACTCTAAATACTAATAACAATCACTTAGTGATGCATAGCTCTAGATACTAATAATCACTAACTAGATTCTAAAAACAATATCTTAGTGATGCATAGCTCTAGATACTAATACCAATCACTTAGTGATGCATAGCTTTAGATACTAATAACAATCACTTAGTGATGCATAGCTCTAGATACTAATAACAATCCCTTAGTGATGCATAACTCTAGATACTAATAACAATCACTAACTAGATTCTAATAATCACTTAGTTATGCATAGCTCTAGATACTAATAACAATAACTTAGTGATACATAGCTCTAGATAATAATAATAATTATCACTTAGTGAATCATAACTCTATATATTAATATCAAGCACATAGTGAGACATAGCTCTGCATAGTAATATCAATCACTTAGTGATGTATAGCTCTAGATACTAATGATCACTAACTAGATTCTAATAACAATCACTTAGTGATGCATAGCTCTAGATACTAATGACAATCAATTAGTGATGCATAGCTCTAGATAATAATAACAATTTTCACTTAGTGATATATACCTCTATATATTAATACAAATCACATAGTGAGGCATAGCTCTGGATACTAATATCAATCACTTAGTGATGCTTACCTCTAGAGATACTAATAACAGTCACTAACTATATTCTAATAACAACCACTTAGTGATGCATAACTCTAGATACTAATAACAATTACTTAGTGATGCATAGCTCTAGATACTAATAGCAACCACTTAGTGATGCATAGCTCTAGATACTAATAACAACCAGTTAGTGATGCATAGCTCTAGATACTAATAACAATCACCAACTAGATTCTAATAACAATCACTTAGTGATTCATAGCTCTAGATACTAATAACAATCAGTTAGTGATGCATAGCTCTAGATACTAATAACAATCACTTAGTGATACATAGCTCTAGATAATAATAATAATTATCACTTAGTGAATCATAACTCTATATATTAATATCAAGCACATAGTGAGACATAGCTCTGCATAGTAATATCAATCACTTAGTGATGTATAGCTCTAGATACTAATGATCGCTAACTAGATTCTAATAACAATCACTTAGTGATGCATAGCTCTAGATACTAATAACAATCACTTAGTGATGCATAGCTCTAGATACTAATAACAATCACCAACTAGATTCTAATAACAATCACTTAGTGATTCATAGCTCTAGATACTAATAACAATCATTTAGTGATGCATAGCTCTAGATATTAATATCAATCACTTAGTGATGTATAGCTCTAGATACTAATAACAATAACTTATTGATGCATAGCTCTAGATAATAATAATTATCACTTATTGATGCATAGCTTTATATATTAATACCAATCACATGGTGAGGCATAGCTCTGGATAGTAATATCAATCAGTTAGTGATGCTTAGCTCTAGATACTAATAACGATCACTAACTAGATTCTAATAACAATCACTAGCTAGAGTCTATTAGCAATCACTTAGTGATGCATAGCTCTAGATACTAATAACAATCACTTAGTGATACATAGCTCTAGATAATAATAATAATTATTACTTAGTGGTGCATAGCTCTATATATTAATACCAATCACATAGTGAGGCATAGCTCTGGATAGTAATATCAATCATTTAGTGATGCTTAGCTCCAGATACTAATAACAATCACTAACTAGATTCTAATAACAATCACTTAGTGATGCATAGCTCTGGATACTAATAACAATCACTTAGTGATGCACAGCTCTAGATAATAATAATAATCACTTAGTGAATCTTAGCTCTAGATACTAATAACAATCACTAGCTAGATTCTAATAACAATCCCTTAGTGATGCATAGCTCTAGATACTAATAACAATCACTAAGTGATGCATAGCTCTAGATACTAACACTCGCTAACTAGATTATAATAACAATCACTTCGTGTTGCATAGCTCCAGATACTAATAACAATCACTTAGTGATGCATAACTCTAAATACTAATAACAATCACTTAGTGATGCATAACTTTAGATACTAATAATCACTAACTAGATTCTAATAACAATCACTTAGTGATGCATATCTCTAGATACTAATAACAATCACTTAGTGATGAATAGCTCTAGATACTAATAACAATCACCAACTAGATTCTAATAACAATCACTTAGTGATGCATAGTTCTAGATACTAATAACAATCACTTAGTGATTCATAGTTTTATATGCTAATATTTATTTATTTATTTATATTTGTTGACCAGGAGTGTCCGACTGGATGTAGGTCCATTTTCAGCGAAGGCCTGGGGAGAAAAGCTCCACAGTTAAAATAAACAGACCGTAGTTACATTGGATTACATAGCGATTAACAATTTGCATAGCAATTATTTACAACGTATTTACAGATGAAGAACATAGTACATCAGTAGACAACTAGAACCTTTATCTGTGAAGTACATAACAGACATTAACAAATGCTACAATAAGAAGTTGCTGCTGTATAATAATTACTATGCTTATGAGCATCTGAGCTTGCTATAATCAAATAGTTAGTGGAGTGGAAAGAAACGTAGTGGTTGGATGGAGTGGGTGATATTAGAGTGGGAGTTGCAAGGGCATAGCCAGCATGTTTTTAGGTGCGCTTTTAGTAAAGTTTTGAATGATTAGTGATGCATAGCTCTAGATATTAATAACAGTCACTAACTAGATTCTAATAATCACTTAGTGATGCATAGCTCTAGATACTAATAACAATGACTTAGTGATGGATAGCTCTCGATACTAATAACAATGACTTAGTGATGCATAGCTCTAGATACAAATAACAATCACTTAGTTATGCATAGTTCTAGATAATAATAATAATTATCACTTAGTGATGCACAGCTCTATATATTAATACCAATCACATGGTGAGATATAGCTCTGGATAGTAATATCAATCACTTAGTGATGCATAGCTCTAGATACTAATAACAATCACTTAGTGATGCATAGTTCTAGATACTAACAACAATCACTAAGTAATGTCTAGCTCTAGATAATAATACAAATTATCACTTAGTGATGCATAGCTCTATATATTAATACCAATCACATAGGTTAGTACTAGGCTAGCTGCCCTTGTGGGCCATTGTTTTAAGCCTTTCCAATTAGCCCATGTGAGAATCAAACCCTGCACCTTACGTCTGTAAGGTAAACACTTTAACCATTATGCCAACCTCCCACATAGTGAGGCATTGCTCTGGATACTAATATCAATCACTTAGTGACGTATAGTTCTACACACTAATAACAATCACTTAGTGATCCATAGCTATGTGTACTAATAGCAATCACTTAGTGATGCATAGCTCTAGATACTAACAATCACTTAACTCTAGATGCTAATTAGTGATGCATAGCTCTAGATACTACTATCAATCACCTATCTAGATTCTAATAACAATCACTTAGTGATGCATAGCTCTAGATACTAATAACAATCACTTAGTGATGCATAGCTCTAGATACTAGTAACCATCACTTAGTGATGCATAGCTCTAGATACTAATAACAATCACTTAGTGATGCATAGCTCTAGATACTAATAACAACCACTTAGTCATGCATAGCTTTAGATACTAATAACAATCACTTAGTGATGCATAGCTCTAGATACTAATAACCATCACTTAGTGATGCATAGCTCTAGATACTAATAACAATCACTTAGTGATGCATAGCTCTAGGTACTAATAACAATCACTTAGAGATGTATAGCTCTAGATACTAACAATCACTTAGTGATACATAGCTCTAGATACTAATAACAATCACTTAGTGATGCATAGCTCTAGATACTAATAACAATAACTTATTGATGCATAGCTCTAGATAATAATAATTATCACTTATTGATGCATAGCTCCATATATTAATACCAATCACATGGTGAGGCATAGCTCTGGATAGTAATATCAATCACTTAGTGATGCTTAGCGCTAGATACTAATAACAATCACTAGCTAGAGTCTATTAGCAATCACTTAGTGATGCATAGCTCTAGATACTAATAACAATCACTTAGTTATGCATAGCTCTAGATAACAATAATAATTATTACTTAGTGAGGCATAGCTCTATATATTAATACCAATCAGATAGTGAGGCATAGCTCTGGATAGTAATATCAATCATTTAGTGATGCTTAGCTCCAGATACTAATAACAATCACTAACTAGATTCTAATAACAATCACTTAGTGATGCATAGCTCTGGATACTAATAACAATCACTTAGTGATGCACAGCTCTAGATAATAATAAAATCACTTAGTGAATCTTAGCTCTAGATACTAATCACAATCACTAAGTGATGCATAGCTCTAGATACTAACACTCACTAACTAGATTATAATAACAATCACTTCTTGTTGCATAGCTCCAGATACTAATAACAATCACTTAGTGATGCATAACTCTAAATACTAATAACAATCACTCAGTGATGCATAACTTTAGATACTAATAATCACTAACTAGATTCTAATAACAATCACTTAGTGATGCATATTTCTAGATACTAATAACAATCACTTAGTGATGAATAGCTCTAGATACTAATAACAATCACCAACTAGATTCTAATAACAATCACTTAGTGATGCATAGCTCTAGATACTAATAGCAATCACTTAGTGATTCATAGTTTTATATACTAATATTTATTTATTTATTTATATTTTTTGACCAGGAGTGTCCGACTGGACGTAGATCCATTTTCAGCGGAGGCCCGGGGAGAAAAGCTCCACAGTTAAAATAAACAGACAGTAGTTACATTGGATTACATAGCGATTAACAATTTACATAGCAATTACTTACAACATATTTACAGATGAAGAACATAGTACATCAGTAGACAACTAGAATCTTTATCTGTGAAGTACATAACAGACATTAACAAATGTTACAATAAGAAGTTCCTGCTGTAGAATAAGTACTATGCTTATGAGCATCTGAGCTTGCTATAATCAAGGTAGTTAGTGGAGTGGAAAGAAAGGTAGTGGTTGGATGGGGTGGGTGATACTAGAGAGGCAGTTGCAAGGGCATAGCCAGCATGTTTTTAGGTGCGCTTTTAGTAAAGTTTTGAATGATTAGTGATGCATAGCTCTAGATATTAATAACAGTCACTAACTAGATTCTAATAATCACTTAGTGATGCATAGCTCTAGATACTAATAACCATCACTTAGTGATGCATAGCTCTAGATACTAATAACAATCACTTAGTGATGCATAGCTCTAGACTCTAATAACAATCACTTATTGATGCATAACTCTAGATAATAATAATAATTATCACTTAGTGATGCATAACTCTATATATTAATACCAATCACATGGTGAGACATAGTTCTGGATAGTAATATCAATCACTTAGAGATGCTTAGCTCTAGATACTAATAACAATCACTAACTAGATTCTAATAACAATCACTTAGTGAGGCATAGCTCTAGATACTAATAACAATCACTTAGTGATGCATAGTTCTAGATACTAACAACAATCACTAAGTAATGTCTAGCTCTAGATAATAATACAAATTATCACTTAGTGATGCATAGCTCTATATATTAATACCAATCACATAGGTTAGTACTAGGCTAGCTGCCCTTGTGGGCCATTGTTTTAAGCCTTTCCAATTATCCCATGTGAGAATCAAACCCTGCACCCTGTAAGATAAACACTTTAACCATTATGCCAACCTCCCACATAGTGAGGCATTGCTCTGGATACTAATATCAATCACTTAGTGACGTATAGTTCTACACACCAATAACAATCACTTAGTGATCCATAGCTCTGTGTACTAATAGCAATCACTTAGTGATGCATAGCTCTAGATACTAACAATCACTTAACTCTAGATTCTAATTAGTGATGCTTAGCTCTAGATACTTCTATCAATCACCTATCTAGATTCTAATAACAATCACTTAGTGATGCATAGTTCTAGATACTAATAATCACTAACTAGATTCTAACAGCAATCACTTAGTGATGCATAGCTCTAGATACTAATAACAATCACTTAGTGATGCATAGTTCTAGATACTAATAATTACTAACTAGATTCTAATAGCAATCACTTAGTGATGCATAGCTCTATATATTAATACCAATCACATGGTGAGACATAGCTCTGGATAGTAATATCAATCACTTAGTGATGCATAGCTCTAGATACTAATAACAATCACTTAGTGATGCATAGTTCTAGATACCAACAACAATCACTAAGTAATGCCTAGCTCTAGATAATAATACAAATTATCACTTAGTGATGCATAGCTCTATATATTAATACAAATCACATAGGTTAGTACTACTAGCTGCCCTTGTGGGCCATTGTTTTAAGCCTTTCCAATTATCCCATGTGAGAATCAAACCCTGCACCTTGCGTCTGTAAGGTAAACACTTTAACCATTATGCCAACCTCCCACATAGTGAGGCATTGCTCTGGATACTAATATCAATCACTTAGTGACCTATAGTTCTACACACTAATAACAATCACTTAGTGATCCATAGCTCTGTGTACTAATAGCAATCACTTAGTGATGCATAGCTCTAGATACTAACAATCACTTAACTCTAGATTCTATTTAGTGATGCTTAGCTCTAGATACTTCTATCAATCACCTATCTAGATTCTAATAACAATCACTTAGTGATGCATAGTTCTAGATACTAATAATCACTAACTAGATTCTAATAGCAATCACTTAGTGATGCATAGCTCTAGATACTAATAACAATCACTTAGTGATGCATAGCTCTAGATACTAATAACAATCACTTAGTGATGCATAGCTCTAGATATTAATAATCACTAACTAGATTCTAATTACAATCACTTAGTGATGCATAGCTCTAGATACTAATAACAATCATTTAGTGATGCATAGCTCTAGATATTAATATCAATCACTTAGTGATGTATAGCTCTAGATACTAATAACAATAACTTATTGATGCATAGCTCTAGATAATAATAATTATCACTTATTGATGCATAGCTTTATATATTAATACCAATCACATGGTGAGGCATAGCTCTGGATAGTAATATCAATCAGTTAGTGATGCTTAGCTCTAGATACTAATAACGATCACTAACTAGATTCTAATAACAATCACTAGCTAGAGTCTATTAGCAATCACTTAGTGATGCATAGCTCTAGATACTAATAACAATCACTTAGTGATACATAGCTCTAGATAATAATAATAATTATTACTTAGTGGTGCATAGCTCTATATATTAATACCAATCACATAGTGAGGCATAGCTCTGGATAGTAATATCAATCATTTAGTGATGCTTAGCTCCAGATACTAATAACAATCACTAACTAGATTCTAATAACAATCACTTAGTGATGCATAGCTCTGGATACTAATAACAATCACTTAGTGATGCACAGCTCTAGATAATAATAATAATCACTTAGTGAATCTTAGCTCTAGATACTAATAACAATCACTAGCTAGATTCTAATAACAATCCCTTAGTGATGCATAGCTCTAGATACTAATAACAATCACTAAGTGATGCATAGCTCTAGATACTAACACTCGCTAACTAGATTATAATAACAATCACTTCGTGTTGCATAGCTCCAGATACTAATAACAATCACTTAGTGATGCATAACTCTAAATACTAATAACAATCACTTAGTGATGCATAACTTTAGATACTAATAATCACTAACTAGATTCTAATAACAATCACTTAGTGATGCATATCTCTAGATACTAATAACAATCACTTAGTGATGAATAGCTCTAGATACTAATAACAATCACCAACTAGATTCTAATAACAATCACTTAGTGATGCATAGTTCTAGATACTAATAACAATCACTTAGTGATTCATAGTTTTATATGCTAATATTTATTTATTTATTTATATTTGTTGACCAGGAGTGTCCGACTGGATGTAGGTCCATTTTCAGCGAAGGCCTGGGGAGAAAAGCTCCACAGTTAAAATAAACAGACCGTAGTTACATTGGATTACATAGCGATTAACAATTTGCATAGCAATTATTTACAACGTATTTACAGATGAAGAACATAGTACATCAGTAGACAACTAGAACCTTTATCTGTGAAGTACACAACAGACATTAACAAATGCTACAATAAGAAGTTGCTGCTGTATAATAAGTACTATGCTTATGAGCATCTGAGCTTGCTATAATCAAATAGTTAGTGGAGTGGAAAGAAAGGTAGTGGTTGGATGGAGTGGGTGATATTAGAGTGGGAGTTGCAAGGGCATAGCCAGCATGTTTTTAGGTGCGCTTTTAGTAAAGTTTTGAATGATTAGTGATGCATAGCTCTAGATATTAATAACAGTCACTAACTAGATTCTAATAATCACTTAGTGATGCATAGCTCTAGATACTAATAACAATGACTTAGTGATGGATAGCTCTCGATACTAATAACAATGACTTAGTGATGTATAGCTCTAGATACAAATAACAATCACTTAGTTATGCATAGTTCTAGATAATAATAATAATTATCACTTAGTGATGCACAGCTCTATATATTAATACCAATCACATGGTGAGATATAGCTCTGGATAGTAATATCAATCACTTAGTGATGCATAGCTCTAGATACTAATAACAATCACTTAGTGATGCATAGTTCTAGATACTAACAACAATCACTAAGTAATGTCTAGCTCTAGATAATAATACAAATTATCACTTAGTGATGCATAGCTCTATATATTAATACCAATCACATAGGTTAGTACTAGGCTAGCTGCCCTTGTGGGCCATTGTTTTAAGCCTTTCCAATTAGCCCATGTGAGAATCAAACCCTGCATCTTACGTCTGTAAGGTAAACACTTTAACCATTATGCCAACCTCCCACATAGTGAGGCATTGCTCTGGATACTAATATCAATCACTTAGTGACGTATAGTTCTACACACTAATAACAATCACTTAGTGATCCATAGCTATGTGTACTAATAGCAATCACTTAGTGATGCATAGCTCTAGATACTAACAATCACTTAACTCTAGATGCTAATTAGTGATGCATAGCTCTAGATACTACTATCAATCACCTATCTAGATTCTAATAACAATCACTTAGTGATGCATAGCTCTAGATACTAATAACAATCACTTAGTGATGCATAGCTCTAGATACTAATAACCATCACTTAGTGATGCATAGCTCTAGATACTAATAACAACCACTTAGTGATGCATAGCTCTAGATACTAATAACAACCACTTAGTCATGCATAGCTTTAGATACTAATAACAATCACTTAGTGATGCATAGCTCTAGATACTAATAACCATCACTTAGTGATGCATAGCTCTAGATACTAATAACAATCACTTAGTGATGCATAGCTCTAGGTACTAATAACAATCACTTAGAGATGTATAGCTCTAGATACTAACAATCACTTAGTGATACATAGCTCTAGATACTAATAACAATCACTTAGTGATGCATAGCTCTAGATACTAATAACAATAACTTATTGATGCATAGCTCTAGATAATAATAATTATCACTTATTGATGCATAGCTCCATATATTAATACCAATCACATGGTGAGGCATAGCTCTGGATAGTAATATCAATCACTTAGTGATGCTTAGCGCTAGATACTAATAACAATCACTAGCTAGAGTCTATTAGCAATCACTTAGTGATGCATAGCTCTAGATACTAATAACAATCACTTAGTTATGCATAGCTCTAGATAACAATAATAATTATTACTTAGTGAGGCATAGCTCTATATATTAATGCCAATCAGATAGTGAGGCATAGCTCTGGATAGTAATATCAATCATTTAGTGATGCTTAGCTCCAGATACTAATAACAATCACTAACTAGATTCTAATAACAATCACTTAGTGATGCATAGCTCTGGATACTAATAACAATCACTTAGTGATGCACAGCTCTAGATAATAATAAAATCACTTAGTGAATCTTAGCTCTAGATACTAATCACAATCACTAAGTGATGCATAGCTCTAGATACTAACACTCACTAACTAGATTATAATAACAATCACTTCTTGTTGCATAGCTCCAGATACTAATAACAATCACTTAGTGATGCATAACTCTAAATACTAATAACAATCACTCAGTGATGCATAACTTTAGATACTAATAATCACTAACTAGATTCTAATAACAATCACTTAGTGATGCATATTTCTAGATACTAATAACAATCACTTAGTGATGAATAGCTCTAGATACTAATAACAATCACCAACTAGATTCTAATAACAATCACTTAGTGATGCATAGCTCTAGATACTAATAGCAATCACTTAGTGATTCATAGTTTTATATACTAATATTTATTTATTTATTTATATTTTTTGACCAGGAGTGTCCGACTGGACGTAGGTCCATTTTCAGCGGAGGCCCGGGGAGAAAAGCTCCACAGTTAAAATAAACAGACAGTAGTTACATTGGATTACATAGCGATTAACAATTTACATAGCAATTACTTACAACATATTTACAGATGAAGAACATAGTACATCAGTAGACAACTAGAATCTTTATCTGTGAAGTACATAACAGACATTAACAAATGTTACAATAAGAAGTTCCTGCTGTAGAATAAGTACTATGCTTATGAGCATCTGAGCTTGCTATAATCAAGGTAGTTAGTGGAGTGGAAAGAAAGGTAGTGGTTGGATGGGGTGGGTGATTCTAGAGAGGCAGTTGCAAGGGCATAGCCAGCATGTTTTTAGGTGCGCTTTTAGTAAAGTTTTGAATGATTAGTGATGCATAGCTCTAGATATTAATAACAGTCACTAACTAGATTCTAATAATCACTTAGTGATGCATAGCTCTAGATACTAATAACCATCACTTAGTGATGCATAGCTCTAGATACTAATAACAATCACTTAGTGATGCATAGCTCTAGATACTAATAACAATCACTTATTGATGCATAACTCTAGATAATAATAATAATTATCACTTAGTGATGCATAACTCTATATATTAATACCAATCACATGGTGAGACATAGTTCTGGATAGTAATATCAATCACTTAGAGATGCTTAGCTCTAGATACTAATAACAATCACTAACTAGATTCTAATAACAATCACTTAGTGAGGCATAGCTCTAGATACTAATAACAATCACTTAGTGATGCATAGTTCTAGATACTAATAATCACTAACTAGATTCTAACAGCAATCACTTAGTGATGCATAGCTCTAGATACTAATAACAATCACTTAGTGATGCATAGTTTTAGATACTAATAATTACTAACTAGATTCTAATAGCAATCACTTAGTGATGCATAGCTCTATATATTAATACCAATCACATGGTGAGACATAGCTCTGGATAGTAATATCAATCACTTAGTGATGCATAGCTCTAGATACTAATAACAATCACTTAGTGATGCATAGTTCTAGATACTAACAACAATCACTAAGTAATGCCTAGCTCTAGATAATAATACAAATTATCACTTAGTGATGCATAGCTCTATATATTAATACAAATCACATAGGTTAGTACTACGCTAGCTGCCCTTGTGGGCCATTGTTTTAAGCCTTTCCAATTATCCCATGTGAGAATCAAACCCTGCACCTTGCGTCTGTAAGGTAAACACTTTAACCATTATGCCAACCTCCCACATAGTGAGGCATTGCTCTGGATACTAATATCAATCACTTAGTGACCTATAGTTCTACACACTAATAACAATCACTTAGTGATCCATAGCTCTGTGTACTAATAGCAATCACTTAGTGATGCATAGCTCTAGATACTAACAATCACTTAACTCTAGATTCTATTTAGTGATGCTTAGCTCTAGATACTTCTATCAATCACCTATCTAGATTCTAATAACAATCACTTAGTGATGCATAGTTCTAGATACTAATAATCACTAACTAGATTCTAATAGCAATCACTTAGTGATGCATAGCTCTAGATACTAATAACAATCACTTAGTGATGCATAGCTCTAGATACTAATAACAATCACTTAGTGATGCATAGCTCTAGATATTAATAATCACTAACTAGATTCTAATTACAATCACTTAGTGATGCATAGCTCTAAATACTAATAACAATCACTTAGTGATGCATAGCTCTAGATACTAATAACAATCACTTAGTGATGCATAGCTCTAGATGCTAATAACAATCACTTAGTGATGCATAGCTCTAGATACTAATAACAATCACTTAGTGATGCATAGCTCTTGATATTAACAATCACTTAGTGATGCATAGCTCTAGTTACTAATAACAATCACTTAGTGATGCATAGCTCTAAATACTAATAACAATCACTTAGTGATGCATAGCTCTAGATACTAATAACAATCACTTAGTGATGCATAGCTCTAGATACTAATAACAATCACTTAGTATTGAACAGCTCTAGATACTAATAACAATCACATAGTGATGCATAGCTCTAGATACTAATAACAATCACTTAGTGATGCATAGCTCTAGATATTAATAACAATCACTTAGTGATGCATAGCTCTAGGTACTAATAACAACCACTTAGTGATGCATAGCTCTAGATACTAATAACAATCACTTAGTGATGCATAGCTCTAGATACTAATAACAATCACTTAGTGATATATAGCTCTAGATACCAATAACAATCACTAAGTGATGCATTGCTCTAGATACTAAAAATGATCACTTAGTGATACATAGCTCTATATTCTAATAATGATTACTTAGTGGTAGAACTTAGTCTGATATTACCTGGAATGGAAAGTGTGTTCATCTGCTGCTTGGGTGTTACAGACAATTGGATCCTAGACTGAATTCACATGGAAATGCCTGGGTTGTTTTGGCACTTTACTGCTTAAGCAATGGAACATGCAATATTTATTCAGACATCAACGATTTATACACTGCATCTTAGTCTAATATGTTTTTTTTCTGCTGTTTCATTATGCATTTTATTGCTCAATATTTGAATATTGCTCTTAGAGTTTCTATATAATTCTTTACATTTCTTAGTATACACTGTATTATATATAAAAAATCCCAACAGAGCAGGCAAAAAGACGCTGTGATATTGTATTGCTGAATAAAGCAGGCGTAGGCAACCAGCAGTTATAATATGTACCAAACTTTTAATACAAATCACAAGAGAAAAACGTTTTTTCTTCTTGTGATTTGTATTAAATGTTTGGCACATATTATAACTGCTGGTTGCCTACGCTTGCTTTATTCAGCAATACAATATCACAGTGTCTTTTTGCCTGCTCTGGGTTTGTCTTATTATACACTGTATTATGTTCATAGCTTATACCATTTGACTTCTCATGATGTTTAAGTACATAGGAAATAAGCACTAACATAAAATTTACATTTAAGTTACATATGCAAATTGCTTTGATGTTCGGTTCAAAGTTGTTTAGTTCTATATTATACTTGCACAAACCACAATTATTTGAAAGACAGCAGACTTAGGTTTACATACCATATTATACTATGTTTATGTAGCAATTATATTATGAAGACGTTTTCAAGTTTTTTGCTTATGGCTTGTTCCAGTTTTATGCTTTGCATTATGTACACATGGCTAGTTTTGCTGATAGAATGTGTCAACTTCTTGCATAAATTGACCTCAACTCGTACTATGTATTCTCTTTCTGTACTCCTGACATCACTCCAGTATGTATTCTCTTGCTGTAATCTGTCCTGTTTATTTATTTATTTGTTTATTTATTTATTTTATTTAACATTTGTTGACCTTGAACGTCCGACTAGTACAGAGCCTATTTTCAGCTGAGGCCCGGGGAGAAATGCTCCAGAAGCATGTCTTTGGAACTGGAATGTGACAGGAAACTGGAGTAGCCATAGGAAATGCACATGAATGCAGGGACGACATACAGACACTGCACAGAAGGCACCTCAGCTGAGAATTGAAATGAGAACCTCTTGCTGTGATGTGACAACGTTAACCACTGCACTACTGGTCCACTTTCTTGAGCTTGTGGTATGACTGCCAGAGAACAAATGGCTAGGAAATAAATTACGGTACTACCTTAGACAGCCTAAATGAACAGGGGCTACCCTGAGATCCTTCTGAGTACGCCTGTCATTTATCAGATGCATGTTTTCATTTTCACTTCCTTATAGATGTGTAACACATGCATTTTCTGCCACTCACAGAGAAAGTACAGTTTTGTACCTACCATAAATGTAGATGTTCGAAGATCCACATTGCTGCAGTCCTTACACTTGGGTAGTCCGCTGTCCTCGGTCGGCCCGAATATCAAAGTATTAGGCTGACGCCGGTCAAGGCGCTTAAAACTGACATCAGGACGTCAGGGTACAAATGCGCATGACCGACGTCATATCCTCAGTCTTTTCTTGCCCCAGATGTCAGAAGACCCTAAACAGAAAGGTCAAAAACCAAAAGACAGCAAAAAACAACCAACCACCCTTGTACTAACCATATGTACAATATATACAATATTCACAATATGTACAACCCAAACCACACAACCGCCTCTAACTACAGAGGGAAGGAGGGAGGTAAATTGGACTGCAGCAATGTGGATCTTGAACATCTACATTTATGGTAGGTACAAAACTGTACTATGTTCTTCATCTCACATTGCTGCAGTCCTTACACTTGGGTAGAATCCCAAAGCAGAGATAAGGGAGGATGGCAAAACTATAAAGCAGTAGGAGCTGCCAAAATGCCCTGTAAAATTGCAGTGGCAAAACCAGCCCTCGATTTAGAGTAAAGTGGAAGGTGATAATGCTTAGAGAAAGTATGCACTGAACTCCAAGTAGCTGCCTCCAGAATATCTTTAGTTGCCACCCCCCTTAAAAAAGCTGTAGAAGTGGCAGTAGCCCTAGTGGAATGAGGCCTAATCCCAGCTGGAATCTCCTTGCCATGATGGGAATAACAGAAAGCAATACAAAACCCAATCCACTTAGAAATAGTTCGTTTTGACACAGGCTTGCCCTGAGAACCCAAAACAAAAGAAACAAATAACTGCTGAGACTGCCTGAACCCTTTAGTTCTGCTCAAATAATATCGCAACTGCCTGTGTATATCCAGAGTGTGCAAAATCTTTTCCCCTTTATTTTGGGGGTTTGCATAAAAAGTAGGCAAATGAATAGTTTGGTTTAAAGCCACACTAGAAACCACTTTAGGCATAAAGGAAGGATTAGTACGCAAAGATACCCTATCCTTATGGAAAATTAAGAAAGGCTCAACTGCCATAAGGGCCTGTAATTCAGAAACCCTTCCCGCAGAGGTAATGGCCAACAAAAAAGCAGTCTTCCATGATAAATATTTCAACTCAGCAGTAGCTGCAGGCTCAAAAGGTGTAGAGTGAGTTTCTCCAACACAAAATTGAGATCCCAAGCAGGAGTAGGAGCTCTCCGTGGGGGTCTTATATTCTTTGCCCCTCTAAGGAATTGCCTAAACAAAGGATGAGAAAACAATGGTGGGTCACAGTCATAGTGAGCAGAAATTGCTGCAGCATGAACCTTAATAGAAGAGAAGGACAAACCTTTGTCCAGTAACTCAGTAAGATATTGAAGAGCCACACTTAAATTAGGCTTAGAAACATCAAATTCCTTTGCTGTACTCCAAAATAAAAATCTCTTCCATTTATCTGCGTACACTTTCCTTGTACTAGGCCTTCTGGCCTCCAAAATAACATTCAAAACTTGCTGTGGAAGCTGAGACCCTCCAGGGTTTAAAATAGAATATGCCAGGCTGTCAGGTGAAGAGAGTGAAGTTTGACATTGAGTAAATGACTGTTCTCCTGAGACAGCAGGTGTGGAATCAAAGGCAAAGGCCATGGAGGCTCCCGTACCAGACTTCTCAGTAATGGGTACCAGTGCTGTCGAGGCCAATCTGGAGCTATTAAAATCATCTTTGGCTTGTCCTGTCTGACCTTCAGGAGTACCTTTGGGAGGAGAGGCAGAGGTGGAAAGGCATACACATGATGATTGTTCCAATTGAATGAAAGAGCATCCACTTTCCAAGCTGTGGGATGAAACCTTTTTGTGCAAAACTTTGGCAACTGGTAGTTTAGTGGAGAAGCGAACAGATCTATGTCTGGAGTTCCCCATAACACTGTCAATTTCTGAAATACATGAGGATCCAATTTCCACTCGTGGGGATCCATAATTTTCCTGCTCAACACATCTGCTAAGGAGTTCTGTGCTCCCGGCAGAAACCTTGCCTGAAGATTTAGCTGTAAACTGAGAGCAGTCTCCCACAAAATCATTGCTTGTCTGCATAGAGGATAAGAATGTGTTCCCCCTTGCTTGTTGATGTACCACATGACAGTTGTGTTGTCTGTTAGAATCAACACCTGCCCTGGAAGAAGTAAATCCTTGAAAGCTATTAATGCAAATTGGACTGCTAACATCTCCTTCAAGTTGATATGTAGATGTTGAAGTCTGGCAGGCCACGTGTCTTGTACCCACTTTCCATTTAGATGAGCTCCCAAGCTTTGTCTGAGGCATCTGTCGTTAGAATCTGACTCGCCTCTGGCCGGGTCACAGAGAGTCCCTTGTTTAGGTGACATTCCTGAGCCCACCACAAAAATTCCTTTTGAATGCAAGGTATTATTTGAATGACAGTGTCCATATCTTGGCAGTGCTGTGTCCATACATTTTGAGATACCATTGTAGCTTCCTCATATGCAGTTTGGCATTGGGAAGCACCAGAATACAAGATGCCATGAACCCCAAGGCTTGAAGGACTGTCCTTGCAGTCAGCCTGGACTGATGAGACAATTGATGGAAGTAAAGAGAAAGATTCTTTTGTTTGTCCGGAGTCAAAACGGCCATCTGGGATGCTGTATTCAGTCTCACACCCAGAAAGCACATGTCCTGAGAGGGTACTAGACTGGACTTTATTTCGTTCACAGAATACCCCAGGCATCTTAGCACTGCTATCACATATTGCAAATGATGAAGAAGTTCGTCCTTTCCTTGGGCCAGAATCAGGCAATCGTCCAAATAAGGATAGATCTGTATTCCTCTTAGCCTGAAGAAAGCTATCACTGGAGCCAGAACCTTCGTGAACACTCTGGGCGCAGTAGATAAGCCAAAGGGCAATGCAGAGAACTGATAATGAGAAGTCCCAGCTCGAAAACGCAGATACTTCCTGCAACTTAGCCTGATAGGAACATGAAGGTAAGCCTCCTTGAGATCCAGAGTCACCATCCAGTGATCTTTGCCCAGCAGAGGTAAAAGCTGTTGTAACGTCAACATTTTGAACTTGGGAATGTCCAGATAAGTGTTGAGGAGAGATAAATCCAAAATTGGTCTCCACGTGTTCCCCTTCTTTGGTACTAGGAACAGGCGAGAATAAAATCCTAGGCCCACTTCTGGCAGAGGGACCGGTTGTATGGCCCCTATTTGGAGCAGCAGAGAAATTTGCTTGTGAGCCTCTAGTCTTTGCTGAGGAGGAACGTCCGGCATGCCTTTGAAAGGAGGCAAGGTATGGAAATAAAACCTGTAACCTTGGTGAATGATATCCAATACCCATCTGTCTTGGGTAATCAAACTCCAATTTTCCCTGAAGAGTGCCAACCTTCCTCCCAAAGGTGCTGCCAGGCAAGAGGGATCTGGCAGCTGAAAAGGTAGGTCATTGGGCCTGTTTACGAAAGGACTGGCCCCTGCCCTCACCTGAAGATTGTGCAGGAGAACTCCCTGTTCTAGGTCTGAAGGAGCTCTGAGCTCTGCCCCTACCACGTCTAGATCTACCCCTAGACTGTGAATCATAAGAAGGGTATGTCCACCCCTTAGCAGGCCAATTCCTACTAAACTTTGGAGGCTGGAATTGCAAAAAATCTTTAACAGTCTGCATAGACTTAGCCTTGTCTTCCATTTTCTTCAAGACTGACTCAACAGGTGAACCAAACAACACATCAGACTGTAAAGGAGCATCCAAAATCCTTGTCTTAACATGTTCAGATAAATTCTGATCCCTCAGCCAGGTGTGCCTGCGAAGAACTGACCCAGTGGCAGCCACCCTAGATGAGGCCTGTACAGCATCAAAACCACATTGTAAAGAATGCTTACCCACCTGTTCAGAGACATGTACTAAATCTTGTAATTCCTTACACTCAATGCCTTCCGCCAGAGCATCTACCTTAGACTTCAGCTGAGAAAGAAGATAGTTCTGATATTTCAACATGTGAAACTGGCAATTCAAAGCCCTCATAGCTAAGGTGGAAGAAGTATAGACTTTCTTTCCCCATCTATCCAAAGCTCTGGCTTCTTTATCAGGAGGAACCGGATTTTTTACAACAGAGGCCTTGACACCCTTAGGTCCCTGACTAACAGTTTCTGGGTCCGCCCTAGGACTCTTATAAAGATATTTATGAGCCTCAGGCACCCTATAATACCTATCCGGTTTAACAGGAGCAGGAGGCAAAGAATCAGGATTAAGTGAAGCCTCCGCAAACACATCTTCCACAACATCCAGAACAGGAGGTATAGCCAAAGGCCTATGCTGGGGTAAAAGCAAAACTCCCTAAGCCTTTTCCTGGAATCAGAGAAGTCCTGACCTTCCCACTTAAAATGTTCCCTCATGGAATGAAGAGTCTCTGAAAAAGAAAAATCCTCTGGAGGAGAAGCAGAAGGGGTAGAATCATCTGCATCAGAATCAGAATAAGGAGAATACTCCTGCAAGTCTTCAGCCGAAGACTCTGAAACATCTGAAGCCTGCTCAAAACTCCCCAAATCTGGTTCCACCCTAGGCCTCTTATCTGGAGGGGGCAAAGAACCTCTAATCAAAGTAATTAAATCTTCTGCCATTTTAAGCATGTGCTTCTTGGGTACAGATCCTGAAGAACTAGGAGTGACACCAACAGAAGCTAAACCTGGCCTGCCTCTGGGAGAAGCCTTAGAAACAGAAGGAGAGGGCCTAACCACCCTAGGAAGGGAGGGGAGTACAGTAACCTGAGAAGCCCCTTCAGCCTGACCTGCCTCCTGAGAGGCCACATCCTGCAATAACAAGGTTTCCCCCTGGGACTCCAGAGAAGCCTCCGTTGGAACCACCAGTTCCACTGACGCCTCTAAAGAACCGGCGTCCGGTACGGACGACTCTTCTTGCCTGGGTTTAGCTGCCTTGTCTTTGTGCTTCTTCGAAGAAGCGGGCGTCGGAGCGTCCGACGGCATCTTATAATTGCACCGCTTCCCAAAGACCAACCTGGCACAATCTAACCTTCGCTTAATAGTGCGCTTATTGAACCTAGCACAAAAGCGACACCCAACAACGTCGTGCTCAGGCCCCAAACAAGGAATACACAAAGTATGATAATCTCTATGCGGTATCTGTTTCCCACAAGAAATGCAGTTATTCACTTTTTCTGACATCCGGTAAACCACTGAGGCAAGAAAAAACTAAAATATTCCCCAACGGGGTACTTAGCCAACTTTGACTCGGTCTGAAACTCCGAATTCGAAAAATTTCAGAACGCCGAACGGCACTTGCAACGCTGCTTCTGCATCGGACCATGCGGCAAAAAAGACTGAGGATATGACGTCGGTCATGCGCATTTGTACCCTGACGTCCTGATGTCAGTTTTAAGCGCCTTGACCGACGTCAGCCTAATACTTTGATATTCGGGCCGACCGAGGACAGCGGACTACCCAAGTGTAAGGACTGCAGCAATGTGAGATGAAGAACATCAGCTATTTAAATGGACAAAATCCCTGTCCTCCAATGAAGCTATATATTGTAACTAAGGACACAGGTAATTTACTTTCCATTGTGAGAAACCAGGGCGCAGGACTATCATCCTGAAGAGGAGAGTAACATGGCTCCTTGCTGAACAGGCAAAAAAAATGTGTACCTTCAGTAAAGATTCGGCAGATACACTTAAACCTAGAAGGGGCACCTAATTTAAATAGACAAACTCCCTGCCAGCCAATGAACACAGTGTCTGTCATTAGAAACACAAAAATACAATTTATGGGGGGTGGGGGGCATGGTTAAGAAGGCAAGCAGTTAACATCACAAGAATTTTGCTCTTCTTCTCCTAAAATCCACTCTTTTTTACAATATTCCTGTCAGAACTTCAGCTTGAATATATCAAATGAAAACTAGTCACTTTAATGCGACACTTCAAGCAGTCACAGTGAAGAAGGAGCTACAATCTATCATCTATAGTATTTTCAGGACTTATCATTAAAACTGGATAAACGACTCTAAAGTAGACACAATCAAAGAAGATTGTAAAAAGCAGATAAAATTAATAAATGAAGTAGTTAAGCAGCAGAAACATCAGATATCTGCAATGGAAGACTCATTCACTGATTTGGGCGGTAGATTGAGTGAAGGAGAAAGTAACATTGAATTTATTTTAAAACAAAACAACACTGGAGAAGATAGATGATATTGAAAACAGGGCAAGAAGGAACAATATTAGGATATATGGAGTGCGTCAGAAGCAAGAGGGAGAAAACATAGTAAATGTTTTAACTACTTGGATTCCAAAAATGTTAAACCTCCCTGAAGCCCTATCATATGGTATTGAGATGGCACACAGATCCCTATCAACAACAAATTCAAACAAGAAAACTTCAAATCCAAGATCCACAATAGTGAAATTCATTTCTAGTCAGTACAAAGACTTAGTTCTAAAAGCTGCCTGGTCTGCATCACCCATCAAAATAGGTGATAAACATCAGATTTGACAATGATTTTTCTTCTTTACTTGTCTCAAAAAGGAAAGCATGTATTCCCTTGCTGACAAGTCTAAAGAAATCTGGAATAATAACATATTTAGTTTACCCAGCAAAATTAAGACTTTTTTTTGCAGAAGGAAGAAAAACATTCAAAACCCTGGAAGATGCTATTTCTTTTGCACAGAAAAAATACTTACTTAATCCTACTGAAGAAGTGAAATAGACCACATCTCTGAAAAGATGTGCTACAAGAAATGAATGGACAGTAAAACACAAAAATAAAAAACTCACGGACAAATGAAAATACTACATTTTGTTGTACAATGCATGGTTTTAAAATAACTTGCTTTTTTGAAGCATTTCTGAATTGATTTCATCAAAAGGTAAAACCTTTTATCTTTTCATTTTTTTTCATATTAAAATATAGTTTTAGTACGCAATAATTTCCTGCTTATTGAAATACGTATAATTCTCCACTAGGGTAAAAGTATAAGTAATAGTCATATTAATAGTAATCTGAAATGGGTTTACTTCACATCACCTAAAACCCATTTGACTGACTTTCATTTCACTGAGACCAAATCAGCTAATTTTCAAAATACTGAAAACTCATTTGACTGAATCTCATGTCACTGAATTGTAAGCCACAGACATGATGTGGGTTTCCATTCACCTGTGACTTGTTTGTGAGAAAAGAATTCCTGTAGCTTACAGTGCTGACCGTTAGAATACCAATAGTGATGTAGAAAGTAGTGTTGTAGTGTTTCTAAATGTGGGTTTGTCTCTCTACATTTTTATGAGAAGTATCTAAAGTAATTTGGCGGATGTTTTGTGTGTCCTCAGCAGTAGTGGCACTATGTAGAGAACTGTAAGGCAAAGGAGGAGCGACTACAGACCCTGGGAACTATTGCCCCATTAGCCTGATGAGTCTGATATGCAAAGCTATGGAACGCATCATCATCACGGACCTAATAAATAAGGATATAGGGAATCTCCAAACTCTGGGTCCTACATGGTTTGTTTATGTAAAGGGTAGATCATGCCTGCTCAACTTGGTAGACTTCTTTGAGTCAATCACCAGAGCTGTGGATGAAAGCAAGGTGGTTCAAACAGCCTACCTTGATCTGACAAAGGCCTTTGATATCATTTCCCACTCAGGAATCATAGAAAAAATCATTAAGCTAGGCATCAACCCCTATATCACTAGATCGGTTGCAAATTGTCTCACAGATAGAACCACAATGTGAAAGTAGCTGACTCCAAGTCAGACTGCAGACCAGTCATGAGTGGAGTCCCAAATGATTCAGTCCTGGGTCCTCTCCTGTTTGGTATCTACTTCTCTGAAGTCCAGGCCAACACAAAGGGACTCTGGCTGACAAAGTTCACAGACAATTTCAAGTTGGGAGCTATTATTAACTCCCAAAGTGATGTTGGCATCCTACAGAAAGGCCTCACTGAGACCAATGACTGGTGTCAGAACCATGGCCTTAAGCTCAATGCCAAAAATGTGGCATCACCCCCCCTTGGGAAAAACCTGGTTCCCTTGAATTACCATATCAATGGGAGTCCACTGAACACAGAAGGCGTTGTAAGAGATCTGGGAACACAGGTTGACAGCAACCTCTCTTTTGACCACCACATTGCCACTGTGGTCATAAAGTCCTTCTGTGTGGCACATCCCATTACTAAGGGTTATGCATCCAGGAAAAAAAAGAGGTCATTGTCTCCTTCTACTCTTCCCTCATTAGGCCAATCATCAAGTACAAAGCCCCATTTGGCATGTACCTCACTAGACACCTGCAACAACTGGAGAGGCCACAAAAGTACCTCACAAAGAGGATCCTAGGCCTTTGACACTTGTCCAATGTGGACAAACTCAAAAAACTCCAACTATTCTCTGTCTCATATCGCCTACTCAGAGGCGATCTCTGCTTGACTTACAAAGCCATGTCTGACCCAGCTCTGTTAGAAATGCTACATCTAAAGAAATTCCAATCCCTCCACACCACACACTCCAGAGACCTCAACCTCATTACCACAATCAACAGAATATGCTGGAGGGACAGGTTCATAACCCAGAGACTGCCCATGCTATGGAATAGACTTCCCATACATGTCAAACAGAGCATCTCACTGGCCATCTTCAAGAGAAATCTTGATGAGTGGATGGGAAATAGAAAATTCACCCTGGGGATCACTCCAGTGGCTCTACTTGACAGAGGCACTGGGAACTAAGGTCGGGTGGCATGATACCAGGGTAATCCTATGGGCTACGGTTGTAAAGCCTCCAGGGTCATTTGCCTAGTACACACCCTATGAACCTATAAAAGGTATATGCCCTTTTCCTCACTGTAGTGCAATCCTGGAGTTAGTATTTATAGTTTGGGGGGGTGGGGGGCACAGCCCCCCACATTGGGCAGTGTGAGGGGCATAGCCCCCCCACTTAGTTTTGTTTTATATTATCTGGTTTCTGTTAAGAGTATAAGCAAGTAGTTTTGAAGTTCTAAACAGAGGTAGTTATTAGTGTATGTTTGTTTATGATTTAAGGTTTAATCTTTTGAAATTTAGCACTGTATGCTGTTGGTGAGATGAGATGCAGTCAAATGAGTTTTCAGTACTTTGAGAAATTAGGTGATTTTGTCTGGATGAAGTGAAAGTCAGTCAAATGAGTTTTAGGTGATGTGAAGTAGACCCTCTGAAATATACAATCTGAGTTTAAACAACTGATTAAAGTTTTATAGTTCACTTTATTTAAATATCAATAAGAAGACATATAACTAATGGTAATTAGTCTGGGTTTGATATAGACTGAAAGTTTTATTTAAAATAATGTACTAAAAGAAAGGAATTGTGCAGACATATTCTCATGGTTTTCTGATAAATTTAAACATTTAAATAATCACAGACAGCAGTCTTACTAAATGTTGGGGAAATGCTTAACTAACATGTACTTAACATATTTTACTTTAAATGGGGCTTATTTTTAGCTCTTTTCTTTGTTCCTTCACTAAAACTGTTAACATGTCTTTTTTACATAGATCATGGCTACCCTAGCACAATCGTGAGCCCTTTTAAATTTTATCATCTTTCTTTTACCTCATTCTCCTATCTGAAAGTCTACAAGTGTTTCAAAAGAGTTTTTCTTAAGGGCACGAGCTTATTTGAGTTTCCATAGCAGCCTGGTTTCATTTTGAACAGCTCGTGAAAAAGGAAGTGCATGACCTCTAACCCCTCCAGAAATAGCAAATGAAAGGAACTTTTAAATGGAACATTAAAACAGACATTATTGGAAGGTTTTGAAGATTTCTTTACATTAATCATCAAGTTTAGAAATTATTTTGTAAATTAAAAAAATGCTTTTTTAATTTTATACTCAATATTACTGCCTCAGTGAAACAAAAGAAGCTTCTGTTCTAAGGAAACTTGTGATAGGAACTGCATGATTGGGGGGAAGAAACATGATACACAAGGGTAACGATCTCTGAAGGTGGGTTACTCAAAAGCAACCTCTATAAACCATGTAATGCTGCTCTAAAGGGATTATGTGAAAGCTTCATTAATAAGGTCAGCATACATTTTATTATAGAAAGTTGTATTTATTTTTGAATACACAGAGCTTCTCTACCCTCATTTTAAACAGCAACTTTAATGAGTTTTAGAACAGCTGTAAAAAATAAATTGCTGCATGACTTCTTTTATATAAGATACTGTATTAAACAAATTATAAGCTGTTAGTACACTGTTTGAATGAAAAAAACATAAATGTAACATGTTTTGCTTTTTAAAAAAGTAAACAACATTCCAGTTTTATAACAGACACCTCAAAAGCCTGTCCTGTATTATGTCATGATGACTACTAGATGTGGTGTGTAAGTTTATGCTTGCATACTCACATTTGATTATAACTATATGGAGAAGATGAAGTTTAGATACAGATATGTATGTGAACATGTAGCTCTGTGGAGAGAATTGTACGTTCTGTACGATAGTGTGGAGCTGAAGGGAGAGTGCACACATAAACCTGAAATCCCTTGGCAATACAGCTTGCATAAAAATAAATAACATTTTAACCTATTGACAATGTCCATATGCAATATGGCTACCTATAATTAATTAAATGTAAACACGGGTAATTAAATTAAGTTTATCTCATCAAGAGTTTGTTCTCAAAGATGCCAAGATATAAATGTCTTTCATTAAATGTTAATAGGTTGAATAACCATTTAAAAAGAAACTGTTTAAATAAGTACTTAACATTACATAAAGTAGATATCGTCTTCTTGGAAGAAACATATCTTTTGACTGAAGATTTAGGCAGGTTGCAAATAAAGGGCTGTTTAATTTAGTATGAAAAGACAAAGTATTCTTATCTGTTAAAAGAAAACAGTAGGCTTACCTAAAATAGTTTACAATTATTCTGATAAGAATGGTATACTGAGACTGGTGGTAATAGAAATAGATAAAAAGCATTAAACTCTCATAAATACTTATTGGATTCCTGCAAAAATACTAAAGATGTATCTAGACATTATGACACTATATTCAAAAGGAAATGCGGTGACAGCTGGAGACTTTAATTATATTTTATCAAGTAAAGACACCACTAATGAGAAAAGAGTCAGACTATCTTCTACAGCAAAACATTTAAATCACTGTAGAGGTTTAATGAATACAAGGAATATTTTAGACTTAAAACTGTAAAGCTCTTAAAAATATACAAACTATTCCTTCAGATATGGAACACAAAGAAATGTTGATAAAGCGTTCGTATCAAATGAGCTTCATTCAAAAACAAATGTATTAATAGTGTCATGCCCTTTGTCTAACCATAATGCCATTACATCACTCTAACCTTTAGCTTAAATATCTTAATTCATTGTCAAAGATTACCTACAAACATAATTAAAATAAAAAAAGTTTTAAATGATTGGTTTTGAGAGAAATTAATCAATTCATGGAATTTAATAGCAATGGGGAGGTGACAGATGCTATATTATGAGATGCCCTAACAGCTTATTTATTTGGTAAACACTGGTATATATGTAAAAGGAAAGAATAGAACAAGGACTATTAAAAGCCAAATTAGGAATATCAGGAAATACTTCAACACAAGATCTCAATCAGTCTGGAAAAAAATAAACTACAGTCTTATTCAGTAAACCCAGGGAATCTACATAGAATAGCCATTAGATCAAAACATATGAACAAAATAAATCACATTAAAGAGAGGGGAAACAACATCAAAATAATGAATCTAAATAACATTAAATGTTTTAATAAATATTATGAAAAAATAATAAAACAGAGACAAACAGATAATAATGAACTAATTGATAGTTTTTTTTAAGGAAAATATACATAATAAATGAACAAATGAACAGAAAATGAAAAATGATAAGTCTTTTGTTTTAAAAATTGAAAAAACAGATTAAAAGTTTCAAAACCAACAAGGCTGCAGGATTAGATGCTATCATCCCAGAATTGTATAAACTGTTACCTGACAGTATTTTAAAAATCTTATTGAATGTCTTTGAAGAAGTCAAAAGTTCTGCTAATATTCCTCCCTCTTGGAGATACTCTATAATTACACCTATTTTAAAACCAGATAAAGATCCTGTATCACGTGCTTCTTATCTCCCTATCTCACTTTTGAATGTAGACTACAAAATTTTCATGTCTGTATTAACAAAAAGTTAAACAATATATTCCTGGGACTAATAAATGAAGATCAAGCTGGCATTATAATAAACACAAGTGTATAAGACAATATTATAAGAGATGTTTTATTAATTGATATAGCAAATAAAAATAAAAAAGAATTATCAGTAATAAGTCTAGGTATTGATAAAGCTTTCGATTCAGTGAACTGGCCTTATTTGTTTAAAATATTAAATGAATATAACTGTTCCTCTAGGTTTATAACATTAGGGTGGCACAGTGGTGCAGCAGTTGCCATTTTTACCTCACAGCAAGAGGTTCTCTGGTTCGATTCTTGGCTGGGGTGCCTTCTGTGTGGAGCCTGCATGTCCTCCCTGCTTTCATGTGGGTTTTCTCTGGGTACTCTGGTTTCCTCCCACATTCCAAAGACATGTGTCTGGAGTATTCCTCCTGGGGCCTCCACTGAAAATGGGCTCTGTCCCAGTCGGACTTCCCCTGAAATCAAATGTTAAATAAATTAATTAAAACACTTTATAGCAATTCAGTAACTTTTGTCAAAATAGGTTCCTTTCTATGTAGACACTTTAATATGGCAAAAGGTATGAAACAAGGATGCCCTCTTTCCCCTTTCTTACTTGCTCTAACTATAGGATCACTAGCTAACTATATAAGATGTAACATAAATATTAAAGGCTTCAAAATAAATTAAGACTTTTCATCAAAAATCCAGCTTTTTGCTGATGACATACTGTTGACATGTAGTGTCACAGAACACTCATCAGATCACATACTCAAAGCATTGGATAACTTTGAAAAAGGTTTCAGGTTTGAAATGTAATCATAATAAAACTAAAACATTGCTTATAAACAACAAAAAAATAATAACCACTTTTTTAAAAGCACATAAATTTTTTAACTGGGAAAATTTTCATATTAAATATTTAGGTATCACTACTGAATATAAGAATAAAGTTTCCATACTTATAAACTATAAAAACTGAATGGATGAAATCATAAAGTTAACAGACACCTGGAATAAGCTATTCTTTACAATGGAAGATAGGCTCACCCCGAGTAAAATTATAATTTTACCAAAAATCTTATCCTATAGTCAGTCATTAATCCCCCCTAAAAGCATTACAAGAAAAATAAATTCTACCTGACTTAAATTCTTATGGTACTCTAAAAAAGCAAGGGTATCTTTAGACTGGCATGTTAAAAGCTGAGGGGAAGGTGGCACTGGGTTTCCAAACATTGAGCTATATTCGAATGCTGTAATTATTAAAATAATATTATTATGGTTAGATTCTTCATATGCCTCTTGTTAGAAATCTTTACATGAGAAAATATTAATAGACAACAACAAACATCATTGATTCTTATATAAAACTGGGTATCAATATATTCTACTGGGCTCTAAAATATTTTGTTCTGAATGAAAGACACAGGTTCCTTTTATGCCTTTCATTAACCAAATCCTTTCAATCTTTAAAAGGTATATGAATTCAAATTACTTAGTCAAGGAAAGTACAGTTTTGTACCTACCATAAATGTAGATGTTCGAGGATTCCATTGCTGCAGTCCTGACTATTGGGGTATAGTCCGCGTCCAGTCGGCCCGAATACCAGAGTATAAGGCTGACGTCGGTCATGGCGCCTTAGACTGACGTCAGTACGTCAGGGTACTAATGCGCATGACCGACGTCATATCCTCAGTCTTTTCTTGCCCCAGATGTCAGAAGACCCTAAAAAGACAAGTCCCAGAAAACCTGCACCACAAACATGTACAATATATACAACAATATATACAAAAACATAAGCATGTAAACTCACCTACACAACCACCCCTAAAATCAGAGGGGAAGGAGGGAGGGTAAATTGGACTGCAGCAATGGAATCCTCGAACATCTACATTTATGGTAGGTACAAAACTGTACTATGTTCTTCGTCTTCCATTGCTGCAGTCCTGACTATTGGGTAGAATCCCAAAGCAGAGGTAAGGAAGGCTGGCAATTTATAAAGAAGTAGGAGCTGACAACATGCCTTGCAAAACAGCTGTGGCAAAACCAGCCCTAGACTTAGAGTAGATAGGAAGGTGATAATGCTTAGAGAAAGTATGCACTGAACTCCAAGTAGCTGCTTCCAAAATATCCTTAGTTGCCACCCCTTAGAAATGCTGTTGAAGTGGCAGTAGCCCTAGTGGAATGAGGCCTAATCCCAGATGGAATCTCCTTGCCATGATGGGAATAACAAAATGCAATGCAAAAGCCAATCCACCTGGAAATAGTTTGTTTTGACACAGGCTTGCCCTGTGAACTCAAAGCAAAAGAAACAAACAACTGCTGAGACTGCCTAAAATCCTTAGTCCTGCTTAAATAATATCGTAACTGCCTGTGTACGTCTAAAGTGTGCAAAATCTTTTCCCCTTTATTTTGGGGGTCTGCATAAACAGTAGGCAAATGAATAGTTTGGTTTAAAGCCACACTAGAAACCACCTTAGGCATAAAGGATGGATTAGTACGTAATGATACCCTATCCTTATGGAAAATCAAAAGGGCTCAACTGCCATAAGGGCCTGCAACTCAGACACCCTTCTTGCAGAAGTAATAGCCAACAGAAAAGCAGTCTTCCATGACAAGTATTTCAATTCAGCAGTAGCCGCAGGCTCAAAAGGTTGTAGAGTAAGTTTTTCCAACACAAAATTGAGATCCCAAGCAGGAGTAGGAGCTCTAATGGGGGTCTTATATTCTTTGCCCCTCTGAGAAACTGCTTGAACAAAGGATGCGAAAACAAAGGTGGGTCACAATCATAGTGAGCTGAAATTGCTGCAGCATGAATCTTAATAGAAGAGAAGGACAAACCTTTGTCCAATAACTCAGTAAGATATTGAAGAGCCACACTCAAATTAGGCTCAGAAACCTCCAAATTCTTTGATGTACTCCAAAATAAAAATCTCTTCCATTTTTCTGCGTACACCTTCCTTGTACTAGGTCTTCTAGCTTCCATAATCACATTTAAAACTTGTTGAGGAAGTTGAGACCTGCTGTGTTTCAACAGAGAATATGCCAGGCTGTTAGATGAAGAGAGTGAAGCTTGACATTGAGCAGATGACCGTCCTTCTGAGATAACAGATGAGGAATCAGAGGTAAAGGCCATGGAGGCTTCTTTACTAGACTCCGTAGTAGTGGATACCAGTGTTGCCGAGGCCAATCTGGAGCAATCAAAATCATCCTTGGCCTGTCTTGTCTGACCTTTAATAGTACCTTTGGAAGAAGAGGCAGAGGTGGAAAGGCATAGACATGAAGGTTTTTCCAACTGAAAGACAGAGCATCCACTTTCCAAGCTGTGTGATGAAACCCCTTTGTGCAATACTTTGGCAGCTGGTGGTTTAGTGGAGAAGCGAACAGATCTATGTCTGGAGTTCCCCATGACACTGTCAATGTCTGAAATACATGAAGATCCAGTTTCCACTTGTGGGGATCCATGATTTGTCTGCTTAACACATCTGCTAAGGAGTTCTGTGCTCCTGGCAGAAACCTTGCCTGAAGAGTTAGTTGCAAGCTTAACGCAGTCTCCCATAAAATCATTGCCTGCCTGCATAGAGGATAAGAATGTGTTCCCCCTTGCTTGTTGATGTACCACATGACAGTTGTGTTGTCTGTTAGAATCAACACCTGCCCTGGAAGAAGTAACTCCTTGAAAGCCATCAATGCAAACTGGACTGCTAACATCTCCTTCATGTTGATATGTAGATGCTGTAGTCTGGCAGGCCACTTGTCCTGTATCCACTTTCCATGTAGATGAGCTCCCCAAGCAATGTCCGAGGCATCTGTCGTTAAAATCTGACTCGCCTCTGGCCGGGTCACAGAGAGTCCCTTGTTTAGGTGACATTCCTGAGCCCACCACAAGAATTCTTTTGAAGGCAAGGTATTATATGAATGACAGTGTCCAAATCCTGGCAGTGCTGTGTCCATACATTTTTGAGATACCATTGCAGCTTCCTCATATGCAGTTTGGCATTGGGAAGCACCAGAATACAAGATGCCATGAACCCTAATGCTTGAAGGACTGTCCTTGCAGTCAGCACGGACTGATGAGATAGTTGATGGAAGTAAAGTGACAGACTCTTTTGTTTGTCCGGGGTTAAAAGGCCATCTGGGCTGCTGTATTCAGTCTCACACCCAGAAAGCACATGTCTTGAGAGGGTACTAGACTGGACTTTATTTCGTTCACAGAATACCCTAGGCATCTTAGCACTGCTATGACATATTCCAGATGCTGTAGAAGGTCTTCCTTTTCTTGAGCCAGAATCAGGCAGTCGTCCAAATAAGGATAGATTTGAATTCCTTGAAGCCTGAAGTAAGCTATCACTGGAGCCAGAACCTTTGTGAATACTCTGGGCGCAGTGGATAAGCCAAAGGGCAATGCAGAGAACTGATAATGAAAATCTCCAGTTCGAAACCGCAGATACTTCCTGCAACCTAGCCTTATAGGCACATGAAGGTAAGCTTCCTTGAGATCTAAAGTTACCATCCAGTGATCTTTGCCCAGTAGAGGTAAAAGCTGTTGTAACGTCAACATCTTGAACTTGGGAATGTCCAGATAAGTGTTGAGGATAGATAAATCCAAAATTGGTCTCCACGTGTTCCCCTTCTTTGGTACTAGGAACAGGCGAGAATAAAAACCTAGGCCCCTTTCTGATACAGGAACTGGCTGAATGGCCCCCATCTGGAGTAACTGAGAAACTTGCTTGTGAGCCTCTTTTCTTTGTGAAGGAGGAACGTCTGGCATGCCTTTGAAAGGGGGCATTGTGTGGAAATAAAATCTGTAACCGTGATGAATGATATCCAACACCCATCTGTCTTGAGTAATTAAATCATAATTTTCTTTGAAAAGAGACAGTCTTCCTCCCAAAGGAGCTGCCAGACGAGAGTCCACTGGCAGCTGAACAGGCAGGTCATTGGGTCTGTTTACGAAAGGACTGACCCCTGCCCTCACCAGAAGTCTGAGCAGGTGAACTCCCTGATCTAGGCCTAAAAGAACCTTGAGCCCTGCCCCTACCACGTCTAGACCTACCCCTAGACTGGGAATCATAAGCAGGATATGTCCACCCCTTAGCAGGCCAATTTCTACTAAACTTCGGAGGCTGCACCTGCAAAAAATCTTTAACAGTCTGCATAGACTTAGCTTTGTCCTCCATTTTCTTTAAAACTGCTTCCACAGGCGATCCAAACAACACATCCGACTGTAAAGGAGCATCCAAAATCCTTGTCTTAACATGCTCAGCTAAATTCTGATCCTTCAACCAGGCATGCCTGCGAAGAACAGAACTAGTAGCAGCCACCCTCGAGGAGGCCTGTACAGCATCAAAACCACACTGCAAAGAATGCTTACCCACTTGTTCAGACACATGAACCAAATCCAGCAACTCTTTACACTCAATACCTTCCGCCAAAGCATCCACCTTAGATTTCAATTGTGAAAGGAGATAATTTTGATATTTTAGCATGTGAAACTGACAATTCAACGCCCTCATGGCTAGAGTGGAAGAAGTATACATTTTCTTTCCCCACCTATCCAAAGCCCTTGCCTCTTTATCAGAGGGTACAGGATTTTTAACCACAGAAGCTTTAACACCTTTAGGCCCCTGAGAAACAGTTTCTGGGTCCGCCCTAGGACTCTTAAACAAATACTTATGAGCTTGGGCACCCTATAATACCTATCAGGCTTAACAGGAGCAGGAGGTAAGGAGTCAGGATTCAGGGAAGCCTCTGCAAAACATCCTCCACCACATTCAACACAGGAGGAATAGCTAAGGGCCTATGCTGGGGTAAAACAAAATTCCCTAAGCCTTTTCCTGGAATCAGAGTAATCCTGGCCTTCCCATTTAAAGTGCTCCCTCATGGAGTGTAGAGTCTCTGAAAATGAGAAATCCTCAGGAGGAGAAGCTGTAGGAGTGGAATCATCCACATCCGAATCAGAATAAGTAGGATACTCCTGTAAGTCTTCCCCAGAAGACTCTGAAGCCTGTGAACACTGTTCAAAACTATCAAACTCCTGTTCCACCCTAGGCCTCTTATCAGGCGGGGGCATAGAACCTCTAATCATAGTAATCAAATCTTCTGCCATTTTAAGCATATGTTTCTTAGGAACAGAGCCCGAAATGCTAGGAGAAGCCCCACAGAAGCTGAACTTGGCCTACCCTAAAAGAAGCTTTGGCAACAGAAGGAGAGGCCCTAACTACCTTGGGAAGAGAGGGAAGAACAGTTACCTGAGAAGGCCCCTCAGCCTGGCCTACCTCCTGAGAGGGCACATCCTGTAACAGTAAAGTTTCTGCCTGAGACTCCATGGAAACTCCTGGCAAAACCTCTGGCTCCACTGAGCCTTCTAAAGAACCGGCCCGGGACTGCCGGTTCATCAACCCTAGGCTTCACTGTTTTGTCCTTGCGCTTCTTGGATGAAGCAGGCGTCGGAGCATCCGACGGCATATTATAATTGCAACGCTTCCCAAACACTAACCTGGCACAATCTAGCCTCCTCTTAATAGTGCGTTTGTTAAATCTAGCACAAGAACGGCAACCAACAACGTCGTGCTCAGGCCCTAAACAAGGTATACACAATGTATGATAATCCCTATGCGGTATCTGCTTCCCACAAGAAATACAGTTATTCACTTTTTCTGACATCCGGTTAAATACTGAGGCAAGAAAAAACCAAAATGTTCCCCAACGGGGTACTTAGCCAACTCTGTTTCGGTCTGAAACTCCGGTTTCGGAATATCTCAGAACGCCAACCTGCACTCGCAAAATTGCTTCTGCATCGGACCATGCGGCAAAAAAGACTGAGGATATGACGTCGGTCATGCGCATTAGTACCCTGACGTACTGACGCCAGTCTAAGGCGCCATGACCGACGTCAGCCTTATACTCTGGTATTCGGGCCGACTGGACGCGGACTATACCCCAATAGTCAGGACTGCAGCAATGGAAGACGAAGAACATTTACTAATCCTATTATTTCCCACTGGATTCACTAATGGATGCTTAGTAACTTTTAATGCAAATACAGTGATAGCTCTCAAGAATAGTAACCTAATATTTTGGTATCAATTTCTTAATGGAATCAAAATGTATCCTATTGAATATTTATTAGCAAAATATAGCATAGAGCAAGGAGTCTGGCTAGATATACATACTTGTAAAATATATATTCAGGATAAAATTAAAATACTACTAGATCTTCAAACTAAACCTGCTCCTGAAATCGTGGGTCTATTTTCTAATGTTAATAGTGAGCCACCCAAGGGGAAGTCATACCTATCAATGATTTACAAAATTATTAGAACTGAATTTGTGATTCCAAAGATGACAACCTGGAACTTCTCAACAAAATATAATAATGAACCATTCAGAGCTAAATAAAAAGTTATTCTTAAAATCTGCAGGAAAGTCGACCTCCTCACTTTAATGGAAAATCTATACATGGCAATTTCTGCATAGACTCTTTCTTACACCTCATAAAACTACATTAATATATAAAACAGGAAAAATTAAATGCTGGAGGCGTAATGAGGTTCTTAATGCTGATTGAACCTCTACTGTTTGGAATCTATTTTTCCAAAGTACAAGCTAAAACTAAAGGTCTGTGGCTGACAAAGTTTGCTGACAACTGCAAACTGGTAGCAGTCATAGAATCTGCAAACAATGTCAGCATCCTACAGAATGGTCTTACACAAACAAATGATTGGTGCCAAAGTCATGGCCTTAAGCTCAATGTAAGAAAATGTATTATCATCCCTTTGGGTAAGAACAATGTTCCTGCTAACTACCACATCAATAAAAATACCCTAAGTATGCAATTAGTGGTGAGAGACCTGGGCACACAGGTTGACAGCAACCTTACCTTTGATCACCATGTCTCCACAGTGGTAAGAAGGGCATTCTATATTTGTCATCTCATAAGTAAGGGCATTGCCTCCAGGAAAAAAAGTTATAACCTCCCTGTACTTTTCTCTCATCAAGCCGATAATTGAGTACAATGTCCTTTTTGATAATTACCTTTCCAAGCAACTGCAGCAATTGGAGAGACCACAAAGGTTCTTCACAAGGAAAATTCAAGGTCTTCAGCATCTGTCCTATGAGGATCATCTGAAATCACTGTCACTTTATTCTGTTTGGTACAGACTACTCAGAGGTGATCTCAGCCTTGCATATAAGGCAATCTTTGACCCTGCTTTATTGGAATTGCTGCATATCCGCAAGTCAAATTGTACACAGGTTACTCACTCTAAAGGCCTTAACCTGGTATATGACATTAATAGAAACTGCTGGATGGGCAGATTTGTCTCCCAGAGGTCTACACATCTCTGGAACAGACTACTACTTCAAATCAAGCAGAGGACCTGATTGGCTCTCTTCAAACACAATCTTGATGGATTGGATGGGTAACCATAGGTTCACCCCAGGGGTTCCACCTGTGTCCCGTTTGGACAGGGGCAATAGGTGTTGATTGTGGAAATAAGAGTAAAACTTGGCTAGGCTTACAAGGGTCCTAGGGCCATTAGCCTGTTAACCACCTATGAACATATGATCCTATGATAATGAATTGTATGTTGGTGACTTCCTTTTGGAGTGATTTTAGAAACTTTTCTCAGGCTTTGTGGTAAGACAATTGCATTATTACTGACACCTTGATACTATTTATTCCCCAATTCCAGCAAATATACCTATTTCTCAAATACCTCTTCTTTGGGCAATACTTGCCATTGCAAGAAAAGTTATAACAAAAAACTGGAAATGTAAAACTGAACTATCATTTGGTGAATTTGTGTGCATAGCTAAGACTATAAAAATTAGTTGTCAGATATAAGAATGAGAACTTTAAACATAACTTATCAGTACATATTGTGGCAAAAGCTCAACAATTTACTGGAAAAGTACTAAAGGTTAAGAATATATAAATATTCTTGTAATGAACTTTTGTAAATAGTTATCGTTTATCTTGTTATACACTGTTTTAAATGCTGATGGACTTCTTAAAACCAAATAAAGAGTTAAAAAAAATAGAAAACCAATTTCCCAATGAAGGACCCAGGACTTAGGACTGCTGCTCTGAAAAAGGCAACTGCCTGGCTCCTCAAAGAGAAGGGGAGATTGTAAACAAAACATGTTTCATTAATGATGGAGAAACCAGCAGATCTGCTTCATCTTGCATTACTTAAATAAGTTGAACAGGAAGAGGACCAATTTTTCCTGAGTGGAGACAAATCAGTCTAGGAATGACTCATTGCTACAACATCTTGACCAGACTACAGTCATTATTTCTAGCTGAAGCAGATGACTAACCACAACCAATGGGGTCCACCTGCATGTCCATTATCAGGGATATGAGTAGATGCAATAAAGATGCCCACGTTTATGTCCCACTGCTAGGTCTGCAACACCCCCTCTCCATAGGGTTTAACAGTGCAGCATTCTCTACCCCACTTATTGGTGTACCACAATGCACCACCTCTCATCACAGGCGTTAGGAGAGCAACAATCTGGCTCCACTTATTGAAGTACCACAACACACCACCCCTCTCCATAGGGGTTAGGAATGCAACATTTTCTGCTTCACTTATTGGTGTACCACAGAGCACCACCTGTCTTTGTAAGGCTTAGGAATAAAACATTCTCTGCTCCACTTAATAGCATACCAGAGTGCGCTACCCCTCACCATAGGGGTTAGGAGTGCAACATTCTCTGCTCCACTTAATGGCATACCAAAGCACACCATCCCTTTCCATTGGGGCTAGGAGTCTTGCATACCACAGCACACCATCCCTCTCCATTGGGGCTAGGAGTCTAACATTCTGGGCTTCACTTATTGGCATACCACAGAGCACCACCTCTCTCCATAGTAGTTATGAGTACAACATTCTCTGCTTGAGTTATTGGTGTACCACAGTGTGCCACCTCTCACCATAGGGGTTATGAGTGCAACATTCTGGGCTCCACATATTGGAGTACTACAGCACACCTCCCCTCTCCATAGAGATTAGGAGTGCAGTACTCACTGCTGCACTTATTTTTGTACCACAGAGCACCACCTGTCTCTGTAGGTGTTAGGACTGCAAAATTCTCTGCTCCACTTAATGGCATACCACAGCACACCACTCCTCTCTATAGGGGTTAAGAGAGCTACTTATTGGCATACCAAAGTTCACTACTTCTCACTATAGGGATTAGGAGTGCAACATTCTCTGCTCCACTTATTGGCGTACCACACAGCACCACCTCTCTCCACAGTGGTTGTGAATGCAACATTCTCTGCTCCACTTATTGGAGTACCACAATAAGTACCAGAGTGCATCTCCTCTCACCATAGGGGTTAGGCGTGCAACATTCTGTGCTCCACTCTTTGGCACAGAAAGCTTGGTTAGGCTAACTGCTTGCTCTTTACAAAACAAAAAACATATTTTGTACAGTGGCAGAGGTCTTTTAGTGAAATTAGAGATCTGGCATATGTTTTTAATAATGAAATCCTCACAACAAGAAGTAATAAAGCCCTTATCTTCTTATATTTCCTCATTTGATCTCCAAATGTGCTCCCTAATATTATGATTTTTTTTCTCAGACTGTCGTGTGTCCTTAAGTCCCTATTGTGACAGCAGATCAACATATAATTCAGCTTTCTTCTTTAGCTGTGGCACTCATGCAATCTCAATATGACATATGCCTTCTCCTGTCCTTATTACCAGAAGCTAAATACCCAAATAGTAAGAATATGTGCATGCTCTTAATTTGATCATCTGAGTTTTGGTGGTAAATTTAAGAACAGCTAAATAAAAAGTATTAGCAAAATAACTTTTGTTGCAATATTTAAGACAGAGAAAAAAATATTAGAAGAGATTTTGTTCAGATAGGATCATACATTGTAGAACAGTAACATACCTTCACTCTCTGCTTTAAAAACAAATGTTCGCTGACTGGTGACAATTTCAAATTTATTATCTTTCACAGTCCTTGCCATTTGTATGGCAGCCAAAGGGATGACACCTTTGGGGAAAATATCCTGCATGGAAAGTAGACACAAATCAAAGTTAATATTCTTCTAATTAGAAGTCAAATGTTTGTATCAGCGAACATTTGCTGCTTGAGGAACTTACCTTATCATTGCCAAAGTACATGAGATTCACCCCATCGAACTTCACAAATCGTTTCTGAAATACGTAACTCCTGCTTACATGAAAAAAAAGTACAAAAAGTCATTCAGCACTAATGAACAGAAGATACAGAATTCAAACTTATCCCCTATAATGTAACTAAGGATGCAGTTAATGAAAAGCTACACTCCCTAAATCATTAGGCAGCACACCAGGTCAGTGATTTACTCACAATTCTAGGGTCTGGGTTTCAATACTGACTTCTTCTCACTCTATCTGTATCTCATCCTCATGGCTACATGAATTCTTACATACTTGTATCTTTTTATATGTATAGTTAACATTTTTTGGTGTTTGAACATGTTTGAATTAACCTAGTTCAAGGTTCTAACAAAGCTTTTTATTACACAAGGTCTCCGTTGAAATGTTTAAAGAATATTATTATGTTGTTTTTATACCTGCTATGACTTTAAGAGCTTGTAACGATTAAGTGACTATTTATACAGAAAGTACAGTTTTGTACCTACCATAAATGTAGATGTTTGAGTGGTTATACTGCTGCAGTCATCACACTTGGGTTATCCTGTCGTCAGGCGGTCCCGCAGTCGGCCGAATCCCAAAGTCCTGGTCCGGCGTCGGTTGTCGTTGCCTCTTCCCTGACGTCAGTGCGACAGGGGTATAAAAGAGACAGCCGACGCCATTTTCTTCAGTTTTTCTTGCCCCAGATGTCAGGTGCCCCCAACTAGAAAGGCAATACAATAGCTATGCAACAATACCTTAGTAGATAAGCACTAGTACTAGCTGTTTAGCAAATTCACCATATAGACATGCATCCAATAAATTGATGTACATGGAGTTGTAACTAACACCCTGGTATGTAGAGGGGATGGAGGGAGGATAACCTGGACTGCAGCAGTATAACCACTTGAACATCTACATTTATGGTAGGTACAAAACTGTACTATGTTCATCGTGCTATACTGCTGCAGTCATCACACTTGGGTAGAATCCCAAAGCTATGGAAGGGTGGCTGGTACTAAACTGGGTTAGGTGATGCTAGGATGCACTGCAGAACTGCAGTGGCAAAACCAGCTCTGGTTTTTGAGTATAATGGAAGGTGGTAGTGCTTGGAAAAGGTGTGCACTGAACTCCAAGTTGCTGCCTCCAGAATGTCTTTGGTTGGAACCCCTCTGAGAAAGGCTGCTGAGGTTGCAGTAGCCCTAGTAGAATGGGATCTAATATTGACAGGCACTGCCTTCCCATGGTGCGAGTAGCAAAAGCAGATACAGAGTGCTATCCATTTGGAGATGGTTTGTTTTGAAATAGCCTTTCCTTGTGAACCTGCAGCATATGATACAAAGAGTTGGTCAGTTTTTCTGAAGATCTTTGTCTTATCTAAGTAGTAACGTAGCTGTCTGTGAATGTCCAAGGAGTGAAGGAGCCTTTCTCCTTTATTCTGTGGGTTAGGATAAAAGGTGGGTAAATGAATGGTCTGATTCAAAGCCACACTGGTTACTACCTTGGGCATGAAGGTAGGGTTAGTTCGTAAAGAGACTCTGTCCTGATGGAAAATGATGAAAGGTTCCACTGACATAAGTGCCTGTAGTTCTGAGACCCTGCGTGCTGAGGTAATAGCCAGTAACAAGGCTGTTTTCCAAGACAAGTATTGTAGTTCTGCTGAGAATGCTGGTTCGAAAGGAGGTAGTGTTAATTTTTCTAAACCGAAGTTCAGGTCCCAAGTTGGTGTTGGTGGTTTTCTGGTGGGTCTTATATTCTTAGCCCCTCTGAGAAACTGCCTAAGTAAAGGGTGTGAGAAAATTGGGGGATCCGTATTATATTGAGCTGAAATGGCTGAAGCATGGATCTTAATGGAGGAGAAGGAAAGGCCTTTGTGTAGCATCTCAATTAGGTATTGTAGTATGTGAGGAATGTTTGGTATCCAAGGATTTTGACCTTTAGCCTGGTGCCATACACAAAATCTTTTCCATTTGTCTGAGTAAGTCTTCCTGGTGCTGGACCTCCTGGCCTCCAAAATGACATTCAGGATGCCCTTTGAGAGAAGTGTTGATTGATAATTTAAGGAATTCTCCATGCAGCTAAATTTAAAGTTCTGAGCTGGCTGTGACGGGTTTGATAGTTTTTCTAGTGGGAATTGAGGCAAGATCCATGGAGGGCTTTGAGTCAAGTTCCTTAGTAATGAGTACCAGTGCTGGCGTGGCCAGTCCAGAGCAATGAGGATCATGTGTGGTCTCTCTGATCTGACCTTCAATAATACCTTGGTCAATAGAGCTGGTGGAGGGAAGGCATTGACTGTCAGTGTTGTCCAACTGAATGATAGAGCGTCCACTTTCCAGGCTAGGGAGTGATAAGTCCTTGTCATAATTTTTGTAATTGGCAATTGTTGGGGGAGGCAAATATATCTATGTCTGGACATCCCCATCTTTTGAGTTATCATTGAAAATACTTGTGGGTGTAGTCTCCACTCGTGAGGGTCTGCCATATTTCTGCTTAATTCGTCTGCCAATATGTCTTCCTTTCCTGGCAGGAATTGTGCTTGTAGTTGTACTTGGTAGGTCAATGCTGTGTTCCATAAGGTCATAGCCTGTCTGCATAAAGGGTAGGAGTGTGTTCCTCCCTTTCTGTTTATGTACCACATAACTGTGGTGTTGTCTGTCCTTATTAGAAGTTGTCCTGGATGCAAGAGGTCCTTGAAGGCTGTCAGTGCATTTTGCACAGCTAGCATCTCCTTTTGGTTGATGTGAAGATGCATTTGTTTTGCAGACCATTTGCCCTGTATACACTGTCCTGCCATGTGTGCTCCCCAGGCGTAGTCTGAAGAATCTGTTGTCATGGTTTGGTTTGCTGGAGGTAAAACGAAAGGAAGACCCTTGTTTATTTGACATGCTTGAGCCCACCATAGGAACTCTTTTTGAAGGCAGGGAATGATAGGTATATTTGTTTCGAGGCTGTGCCTGTATTGAGACCATACACTTTTCAGGTACCATTGTAATTTTCTCATATGCAGCTTTGCATATGGGATTAGTTGAATGCATGATGCCATGAACCCCAATGCCTGCAGGATTTTCCTTGCAGCGAGCTGGGTAAAAGTTGCTATATTTTTGAAGTATTGAGTCAATTGTTTTTGTTTGTCTGGCATGAGGTAAGCCATCTGGGCTGTTGTATTTAAGCTGGCACCCAGGAATATTATCTGTTGCGAGGGTATTAGTTTTGACTTCTTTTTGTTTACTGTGTACCTTAGGCAACTGAGCAGCTGTGTTACAAAAGCCAGATGCTGTAATAGAATGTTCTTGCTGTCCGCTTGGATCAGGCAGTCGTCCAGATATGGATAAATTTGTATTCCTCGTTGTCTACAATATGCAATTACTGATGCCAGGCATTTCGTAAATACTCTGGGCACAGTAGATAAGCCAAAGGGCAATGCAGAGAATTGATAATACGTTGTACCTGCCAAAAAGCTGAGGTATCTTCTGCAATCTTGTCTGATAGGGACATGCAGGTATACCTCTTTGAGGTCCAACATTACCAGCCAAGACTCCTTGCCCAGCATGGGAAGGAGCTGCTGTAGTGTGAGCATTTTGAATTTGGGCACCTCCAGGTATGTGTTCAGAATTGAGAGGTCTAAGATGGGCCTCCAGGCTTTGTCCTTTCTTGGGACTAGAAACAGTCTTGAGTAAAAACCTTGACCTTGCACATTTGTAGGTACCTTTTGAATTGCTTTCATATCCATGAAAGCTGAAATTTGCATTTGAGCCTCTGCCCATTGCTTTGGAGGCAGATTTGGCATGCCTATCATCCGAGGTAAGGTGTGGAAATGAAATCTGTAGCCTCGGGTAATAATGTCCAGAATCCATTTGTCCTGTGTTATGATGCACCAATTTTGTGGAAATAGAGCCAGTTTCCCTCCCAAAGGTGCTGCCAGGGCAATTTTGCTTGGCAGGCGAAGAGGGAAGTCATTGTGTTTGTTTCCTGAAGGGTTGAGATCTTTCGTCTCCACCTCTTTGAGTTGTTGTATGCCATTGTCTAGGCCTGAAAGAACCTTGTGGCTGGCCTCTGCCCCTTGGGTGCCTGTACCTACCTCTTTGGGGTCTGTCTGATACAGGAAAGGACCAGTTTTTTGATGGCCAGTTTCTGCTGAAACGAGGAGGTTGTACCTGTAAAAAATCTTTAACTGTTTGCATAGATTTTGCTTTTTCTTCCATTTTCTTTAAAACTTCCTCTGCTTTGACACCAAATAACACATCTTTCTGCAATGGGGCATCCAATAACTTTGCTTTGACATGTTCTGGTAAGGCTTGTTCTTTAAGCCAAGCATGCCTACGTATGACAGACCCTGTGACAGCTGCTCTACATGAGGCTTCCAATGAATGAAAACCACACTGTAAGGTATGCTTTCCCACCTGTTCTGCTGCATGCAGCAAATCCTGCATCTCTTTCAAATCAAGTTGCTCTGTCTGAGGGATCAGTTTCTGCTTTAACTGTGTAATCAAATACTGTTGGTATTTTAGCATGTGGAATTGGCAGTTTAATCCCCTCATGGCCAAAGTGGCAGACGTATACACTTTCTTTCCCCATCTTTTTAATGCTCTGGAATATCTTTAAGAAGGAAGTAGATTCTTAGCAGTAGAGGCCTTAACCCCTTTGGGACCCTGGGAAATGGTCTTGGGGTCTGCATTAGGGCTTTTGTATAGAAACTTATGAGTATCAGGAACTCGGTAGTATCTGTCTGGTTTAGCTGGTGCTGGAGGTAAGGAATCTGGGTTTAAACTGGATTCAGAGAAAACATCATCCAAAATGTCTAAAACTGGAGGAATTGCCAGGGGTCTATGCTGTGGAAGAAGAAGAAACTCACGGAGTCTTTTCTTGGAGTCAGAGTAATCTTGGCCTTCCCAGTGGAAGTGTTCCCTCATGGTGTGTAAAGTTTCCCCAAAAAAGTAGTCTTCAGGGGGGGGAGAGACAGAGGGAATGGACTCTTCAGCATCTGAGTCTTCATAAGGAGGGAAGGAGTAATCCTGGTCGTCAGAGTTGTCTGAGGAAAAGGATGCTTGGTCAGAGGAAGGATAATCTTCCACAAGTCTAGGCCTTTTGTCAGGTGGGGGTTGGGATCCCCTGATAAGGGTAATTAAATCCTCAGCCATCTTAAGCATCTGTTTTTTAGGCATAGGGGCCTGTGGGGGGGGGTGTGTGGCCCCGGTTTTCTAACTTTCAAGGGGGCTTAGAACTTAGCATGAGGCTTGGCAGAGACAGTTGTCGGTTTGAAAACACCTTCAGAGACCGAAGGCCTATCCAAAATTTCCCGATCCCCGTCGGGGTTGGTGTCCAAGGAGTGAGGTGGAACCAGATCCCGAGGCCCAACTGCTTCGGTTTGGAATGCCGTCAGAATTTCTGAATTAGCAGTAGTCAGGGGCTGCGTAGGTGCCTCGCTGAAAACCGGAGAACCGGCGTCTGGCCTTGCTGAAGCCTTGGTATCTGGCCTTGGCCTTGGCTGCCGGTCCTTATCTTTGCGTTTTTTAATCATTGCTGATGTCGGTTGCTCCGACGGCATGCTATAGTTAAATTTTCTGCCAAAATAATGCTGGGCGAATTCTGCCCGACGCTTAATTGTACGTTTGTTGAACCTAGCACAAAACCGACAACCAGAGATGTCGTGGTCTGGGCCTAGGCAAGGAATACAATAAGAATGAAAATCCTAATGAGGTATTTGCTTCCCACAAGAAATACAATTATTAACTTTGTCTGACATCGGTCTGAGGCAAGAAAAGTTTCCCCAACGGGGTACTTAGCTTTAGAGAAGACTTCGGGCTGAAACTCGATTCGAAAATTTCAGGAGCTGGCCGACCGGCACTTGCGAACTGCTTCTGCTTTGGGCACCACGCGGCAAGAAAGACTGAAGAAAATGGCGTTGGCTGTCGCTTTTATACCCCTGTCGCACTGACGTCAGGGAAGAGGCGATGACAACCGATGCCGGACCAGGACTTTGGGATTTGGCCGACTGCAGGTCCGCCTGACGACAGGATAACCCAAGTGTGATGACTGCAGCAGTATAGCACGATGAACATCGGTGGGATTTGCTTATTTTGTTCTCATGACATCCAAGTGAATTTTTATGTGGATGAAAGAGATCAACTTTTTATCTGCTCCAGTTTTCTAGGACATCTCCAAAGCATAATATTTGACTGGCTATTGTACATTGTCCACATATGATGCATTTATCTTTTTCCTTCTAGCCTGGCTTGTGGCTACTTAAGGTCAGTGACACAACAGATTACTTGGTTAGCAAATCAGTATGATAAAAAATTAATAAAAATAGCCACATATTAAAGACTGGTGAAATGTTGCTGCGACTCATGTCCACTTAATGGGTTGGAGGTAGAGGAGCAGGGGAAAAGGAAATGACCATTGAATGCTTATCTTTTTTTGGAAGGTGAGGATACTAATCACTGACACAGTGTCCCCTGGAGATGCCTAGCAAATTACATAAGTGAGGAGTGTCAGCCAGCCATGTTATAGTGGGAACTTATGACACCATAGGTGTCTGTGGTCAGCTGGGTTCGTAACTGTATGTGATTTATAATGAAAAATCTTCAGCAGCTGACATAGAATGACAAAAATTAAACCTGCCTGTTTCTCTCGCTCCATGTGTGAGAGATCAATTGCAATTTATGCCCTAAGGTAACTTCTCCTAGGAGGAAAAAGGTTCTCTCGGTAAGTGGATACATTGAGCTAGGCCAGATTGGTTGGACCACTAGGAAATAATGGAGGGATGCACAGATACCCAGAAAGCCAAAGGTTATTGCAGTAATAAAGACAACTAAAAACAGAACCAGTTGTTATATGGCTGTGGATATATATCATACTGATTGCTATCATTCTGCTAACATACAACTGTCCACTGAGTTTGACATCAAAAATAGTACACTTTTTTCTTAGGAAACAGCTTTGCCACATGCAATTCTTACTAACTCACTTTCAAACAACATCAGTATGATAGCATCTTGGGATAAACTTTGTTCCTTACTCTATATCAGCCAAGCATCTGCTGGTCTAATGTCTAAGGGTGTAGTTCATGCTTGTCATAAGGGATGTGGGCTATACCGCTCAACCTTTTAGTTCAACAAATATGGACAACGCCCAGAAAATGTGGAGAAAAGACCCAAAAAAGGGATGGAATCTAAATAATGCTCTTATAAACCTAGAAAGTTGCTAGAGTAACAGGGTTTGTTTTAACATACATTTTCTGATGGATGTGAAGTCTGAAACTCAAATGTATGTAATTATTTAGTGACTTCAATCCTCAGATAATCCCAGTGATTTTCCAGAAAACAACTAATTTTATGAAGAACAGACCAAAAATATGAGATAAAAATCTGGACATTCTGTGGAAAACTGGACAATTGAGAGATACATAACTAGCAAATGTGCCACAGTGCACACTCTGCAAGGCAGAAAGAAGATCAAATATCACAAATTAAGTAAAACAAAAATGGAAAAATGTATAGTATCTACACAATGATGTTATGATGAACATTATGTAAAAATAGTATAACTGTCTGTGTTTAATGCATGGAATAAATTATGAAAATTTAGTAGAAAATGAATGGAGTGAAAGAAAATTAAGAAACATTGTAATGCAGAGAGACAGTACAATTGTTGAATTTCAATACAAAGAAATACAAAAGCACGATACTGGCCTAAAGAAACAGAGGAAGAGCGCCCAAAGACCACTGGCTTAGTCTGTCTTTCTCTCTCTCTCACTGATTCAACAGTAAAGGTTCAGGTTGCACACACACTGCAGAACTGACTCCAGGTAGAAGCTTAGGGGTACTGCAACTTGTTTGGCTTCTCAACACCTGTTCAACCTGGCAGCTGAATGGCCTTAGGTTCATGTGGAATTGTGTATGCAGTAATTTACTCTGTGGCCTTATATGCAGGGGATGACTTGGGGTTTGGCCATAAATTTAAAACCCTGCAGTGCCATCGGCTATAAATGATAGTCTCTATGACCTCCTGACTGCATATTGGTAGTACCCTGTGGTAAGGTCAGTAGTTGTCATGGACATTAGAAGTACCACCAAATACTGGCATGATATGGTAAGGTAAGTTGTTATCACAAGACATGAGTCATAGTTTATATGGTGACAAAGAAGGCCATACCAGGAGTTGGGGGGCATGCAGGAGGATTAAAACAAGACACCATATTCACAGATGTTATGCTCACTCTCATAAATCTAAGGAATGCACTGTGCCCTGTATGCAGTTCAGAAGGTAGGGCAACTCATAAAAGATAATCATGCCATTGTTACACCATGTACATCACTCTCATGTTCTGAGAGTCACAGTGATGGTGTAGAATGAGGTCTAGCAACTGGAGCCATCATTACCGACTGGATGTAGAATTTACACTTTTACTCTGGTGTAGTTATCTCTTCTTAAGTTCTTCAGGATTGTGCTACCTTTGCACAAAATATATATTTCTCTGTAACTTCAGTGTGTTTAGTTTACATACACATAGACCAACATTTTCTGAATTAGTATAAGTATCAGCGTCCAAAACAGGTTTTATTCTTGAGGTGGCCTTTTTCACCTGGAACAATAAATAAAGACTTAGTGTGCTATTGATTTGGTTCTATACCATTTTGCTTCTGCTCTTTTAGACAACACTACTGTAAAACGCAACACATGCTTTTATCTTACTGTAGCATGCAACACATGTTTTTATCTTACTGTAGCACGCAACACATGCTTTTATCTTACTGTAGCATGCAACGCATGCTTTTATCTTACTGTAGCACGCAACACATGCTTTTATCTTACTGTAGCATGCAACACATGCTTTTATCTTACTGTAGCACGCAACACATGCTTTTATCTTACTGTAGCATGCAACACAGGCTTTTATATTACTGTAGCACACAACACATGCTTTTATCTTTTCTGGATCTTCAGAAGAGCAGGAGAGATGGCACAGAGTAGCTGCTATGTTCTTTTGTTGGTCAGGCATGATTTATACAATTTTCAGCCTTCTTCACAACTCCTGCCAAGCAAAACTGCTTTTCATATTATGATAACTAAGGCATATTTTGCCTGTACTGCCACTGGTGGGGAAGAGGTGATATCAATAAATGGGGGGAGGGAGATCAGTGTTCAGTTGTGCCAATGTGAGAACAGTATGACTGCTGAATTTCAATCTCAGGAAAAACAATATCATGTCAAAATCCTACTGACATATGGGAAATGGTCTGAACTACATTACATATGACATATCTATATGAACTTTAAACTATAGGAAATAGTGTGGAAGACGGGACTAGAGCCCACTGGCTGCGCCCCCAAATCTGTATTGAAAGTTCCAATGTTTGGGTGGACAGTAAGTAGTTAAGGATATACCTTTATTTCCATTTAATTATACATCCTGTTTCTAGTGTTTCTATTTTAGGGGTGATGCTGCTCAACTATTCTATGGTGAGCAGAGCGTCACCCTTATGTGGAGAATGGGTGCATAGCCTCTAAGAAATATCAACATTTTAAGCACCATGACTTTGCAGCCCCTTTACACTTCATTCTACAGTTCACTTACTTATGATTCAAAGAAGATGCCCTGTAATATAATCTGCATCTGATTGCATGCCTAGGCTGTTCTAGGCATGCAGCAGCAAAATACGTTAATGCTCCAGGTATTTTGACCACCTTAATGAATTGTGTAGGACTATGGTATGTGGTTTTACCACCTTAACTAAAGAACAGAATAAACTACAAAGGCATTTAATTTATGGGAGGACATAAGGAATTATGTATAAAATTAGCAATGACAGGTACTGACAGTCATCAAACAACAGGGAATCCTTGCTGTAATCAGCAAAGTGAGATTTTAGTGTAATGAAGTGAGTTGTATGTTGAAAGGCTTCAAAAGTAGTAGTTTTCCCATGAGTAAAACATGCCTTGCATATGTACACTAACATTTTAACCTCCACATCTATCATGTCCACTTTGGGATGCTTCCCACCACAAAGTTCTGTTCAGAGCAGCTGTGGTCTACAGGATAGAAAGGCATAGGAAACACACAAGATACCGTAGAAGAAAAGTCACAGGAATCCAGTGTGCATGCCTCAGCATTTTCCCTTAAAATGTTGCTAAGTGCACCAAGGAAGATACCTGCCTGACTGACATTTGAAAGACATTGTCTCTTGACTATGATAAAAATAAGAAGTGTTGCTTAGCAAACCCCTTCCCAAAAAGTTTTCATTAAGCATATAATGAAAATGGGCTTAACAGAAATGCCAGGACATACTTCCTGTTGCTATATATGTATAGCCTGTACACTCTGTTAGAGAGGCGAAGTGCAAAAGTGATAGCAACAGGCAATCATACGTGGAGTCATGCCCTTATTTGAGAAAAGAGGAAAAACAGGATTTTGATGTCCAAGCAGAATCTAAAGTGCCTACAATAAGTAGATAAAATGCAGGCAAGCCCTCAAATTAATGGTGAATATCTGCCTCAAGTAAGTTAGCCTCTCTTCAGTTGCCTGTTATAAGCTGCGTTGAAGATGTGCTTCTGCAGTGTTACATAGCTGCCTCTACACTATATACTATGGATACTGAATATATCTACTTTTAAACCCATGCTGACTGATTTGGGGCATATAATTGTGAAATGCAGATAAAAGTGAAACGTTTCTAAATGCCACTAATTCACAGAGAAACATAAATATATATCACTGTGAGATGTTAATGTTCATGAAGGATGTTCTTCATATTGATCAGTGTTTAAGCTATATGGCTGCATTCTCAGAACCTCCCAAAAGATGTATAAATGAGATTTTAAATTCTCTTTTACACATAGATTTAGTGCCTCAGATGTTATAAAAATGTGATGAGAGGGGTAAGCTGATACAGGGAATGTCTCATTCTGCTCTCCAAATTTTCAAAGGGATTTTCTGCTCCCTTGTTCACAGTCTCAGCAAAATGCTGGTAAGCAGATATTTAAAAACAGTGGTAAGGATGTTTCAAAAAGAAAGCAGAAACTGCTTAGAACAAAGGACATGATTTCTCTGGGGGAAATAAAAACAGTTCTTCCTTGCTACTTGGGAAGAGGTTTTTATTCAAGAATGTTTCTGGTGCTAAATAAAGAAAATGTCTGGAGACTAGTACTGGACCTTTCTTTCCTAAATTATTATGTGTTAGGGCCCAGCTTCAAAATGCTTTCACTTCACAACGTTACTCCTTCTTCCTCATTTTAGTTTTGATTTCAAAGATGATTATCATTACATTCCTATCCATCCAGACTTCAGAAATTTCTTAAGGTTTTATATATCTGGATCACATTATCAGCTATCTGCCTTACCCTTTGGGCTAGCCACTGATCCAATAGTGTTCCTAAAGTGTCTAGCTCCAGTTATAGCCCATTGCAGACTATGGGATATCCACATTTATATGACTGTATCGCACTTGCTTGAGACATCTCATAAGCAGGCTGAGATTCCAAGAGAGCATTGTAAAGTCCTTTTTGACCCCATCACATAGGGTTCTGTTGCTAGGATATCTGCTAGACACCTCTGTGCAAAGAGCTTTTTTCCCACAGGAAAAAATAGATTTATATTAAGATCTGTTCCAGGGTTTTTCCAGTCAGACTTTGGTCACTGCGAGAGAATCCCCCAGGATTCAGGGTCTTGTGGCATCTATGATTCTCATGAAACTTATGACAAGGCTCCACAAGAGAAAGATACAATGGTATCTGAAGTCTTTTTGGTCCCAGCACCAGCACCCATTATCTTTTCAGATTCCATTTCTGGGATGTGTGAGAAGAGGAGAGAAGAGAAATGTCTTGGTGAAGGCATCAAATATCCCAGAATTGAGGTGTCCCTTTCTCCACTCCTGCTCCAAAGCAGTCAGTCACTGCAGATGCTTTGGACTTTGCTTGGGGAGTAGTGTCAAGAGGAATAAAAGTGTAGGATATCTGAGACAAGAAAGACAGACATAAGCACAAAAAAATATAAAAAAGATGTTTGCACTTATCAAGGCACTCAACTCTATGAATTACCTGTGGTCCTCAGGACTATTTTAAGTTGTTTCAGGCAATAAAGAGACAAAGTGGAACCAGATCTTACCCCTATGCAGACTAGCCATGTTAGCTTGGGATGTAGCTTTTCAGCACAGTCTCACTCTACAGGCTTCCTAAATTCCATCAGAGCAAAATTGTGTGGCAGTCAAGTTGAGCTGCACAAAGACAGACCCTCACAAATAGAAATTAGATTACAGGGTCTTCCAGGATTTGCTCCATATGACCGCAGTTCCTCAAGTAGACCTTTTTGCCTTCTCTCTAAACAATCAGCTGGTAAGTTTCTGCTCCAGCACTGCATACAAGAAGGCCTAAAACACATTTTTTCTCCCTAGGATAGGAATGTTCCTGTATGCTTTTCCATCTATTCCACTGTATCCATGGTACTTATGAAAATTCAGAAGGACTCCCCCAGTATCAGCATGGTGACTCCCTTCTGGGCAAGGCAGCAGTCATTCTCCCTTTTTTTGGAAATGGCAAGGGGAGTTACCCCAATTTTCCTCAGAGACTAGATCTACTCATTCAAGAACAGAGGTGTTTGGTACATCCTGACCCCAGACAACTTCAACTGACTGCCTCGATGATAGGATCTTAATACCTTTTAGGCACCTGTTCAGTGAGAACATGCAGCAGTTACTAAAAGGGGCAGGAAAGCCTGCTAACAGAAAAACATACATAATCAAAATGGAAAAGGTTTTCTAGTTGGTGACAACAACATAACCAGCACCCATTTAGGGCTACTTGTTCTATGGTTTAACAATATTTGTGTGAGTTACTGTCATAAGGCCTATCTTACTCCACTATCAAGGTTCACTTGCCATCTATTTTAGAATGTCTTTGCATGTTTTTTCCCCTTTTTCAAGGCATTCTCATGTCAAAATGTTTTTGAAATGGGTATTGCATAACAGACCTGCAAGAAAACTGATGGCTCCTCCTTGAGACTTTAATTATGTGTTACAGAAGCTAACACTTGCCCCATTTGAACCAGCTTGTCTGGCTGACTTGAGGTTCTTAACATGGAAAACATTTTTTTATGATTTCTTGACCATTGCAAGCTCTTATGATGTTTCAATTTTGTCTCGTTTCCTAAGAGAGAGGGTTTTTTTTTTAGAATTAATCCTTTTATGCCAAAAGTGGTATCCAAATTTACTTTAAGCCAAACTATCCATTTCCTTGTGTTCTTCCATGACTCAAAAAACGAGGAAGATAAGATAATTCATATCTTAGATGTGCACAGACAACTAGAGTACTATTTTCATAGGTTCATAGGTTCATACTAGGCTATCTGCCCTAGGGCATTTATAAGCCTAGCCAGAATGTGTTTGGCTTTTGCCACCCATTTTAAATTAATTTTGCTATGCCCTTTTTCGAGGTTGGTATACTGTGCCTCTGTCTAACAGTGACACAGAAGTGATACCCGGGTTAAACCTACGATCTCCCATCCACTCATCAAGATTCCTCTTGAAGAGAGTCAGTGAGGGACTCTGCCTAACCTGGACTGGGATTTTATTCCAGAGTGAAGGGAGCCTCTGGGTTATGAATCGGTCCCTCCAGCATGTCCTATTTATTTCAGTGCTGAGCTGTCTAGTGAAGGTAAGAAGAAGTGACAACCTTTGTCAAAGCAGACTATTCCCCAGTGGTTGTCTCAGGTTATTACCTTTTGTTATTCCCACCACAACAAAAATATTCCAGGCAGGGTCAAGGCACACTGTACCAGAGCATTGGCTTCATCTATGGCTTTTTGGAAAGGGTTTTACTCTAGAAATATTCTAGAAGCAGAAAAAACAGTCCTCTGTGCATAGTTTTACAAAACACTGCAAGCTAGATTCCTTCTCCAGGTCAGGTAATGTTTTTCTAGAACTATTCTCTAGGGGATCCTGGACTCTTCTTATGAGTTCTGCCACTGTTATCATCCCAACTTTAGCAAATCATCAGTTTGTTTACAACCCTCCCCCAACATCTGATTAATAACAACAGCACCACTGCAGACTTGCAACACTGTACTGCCTCTGCATTCCAGACACCTGACACATGAACGACAGATCACACACACACACACACACACACACACACACACACACACACACACACACACACACACACACACACACACACACACACATGCACACGCACACACATGCACACGCACACACACACGCACACACCCACACACATATATCAGTTTTCTGTCAAAACTGCAGGTAGGCAAATTATTCTTAAAATACTCAACTATCTAGCAGAGTACTTCTTCTTAGCTGTTCAGTGAACCACCCAATAGAGAGTTTATCTTTTACCTGTCAACATCAGACACTATAGATCCCCTCTTTTATAGACCTCCTACTGTACATCCCATAGGTTAGTCACCCCAAAATAGGTCCCTGACTGACACCCTCATCTTTTTCTCCTTATCTGCTGAGATACCAGGTTGAAACCTTGCATTATGGACTGTCTGTTTTCCCTCAGTTTCTCCTGCCAGTCTGGTGGACATGTTGTTTTGAGGCAGTGTAGCAATTGCCTCATGGACACTGACAACCCCTTACTCCTAAATCACTCAAGTACAATTTGTGAGAGATGCTCATACACTAAGAATCTGGAATCACTACTCTTTCATGCCCAGAACAGCACTAACAAGGTTGTCAGTTTACACATCACAACTCCTATTCGTAATATGCATCCAGCACATAAACCTGCATATGCAGAGGTACTTTACAGAAACCTACCTAAACATCAGAGACTTCCAAAACACAAACATGCTACACCTAACACAACACTAGCACCTGTGTCTCACCATATAAGCCCTTAAGACAATGCACAACTACTCCAGATGTTTTAATTATAGAACAAGGAGAAGGTTACTGTCGATTGCCTGTCATAGGTTCATAGGTTGATACTAGGCTATCTGCCCTAGGGCATTTATAAGCCTAGCCAGAGTGTGTTTGGCTTTTGCCACCCTTTTATTTTAGTTGACTGTGCCTCTGTATAGTAGGTCACAGAAGATAGCCCTTTTAAGGTTAGTTTACTGTGCCTCTGTCTAGTAGGGACACAGAAGAGATCCCAAGGGTAAACCTACGATTTTCCATCCACTCGTCAAGATTTCTCTTGAAGAGGGTCATTGAGGGGCTCTGCCTAACATGGATTGGGATTTTGTTCCAGAGTGAGGGGAGCCTCTGGGATATGAATCTGTCCCTCCAGCATGTCCTATTTATTTCTGTGCTGAGGTTTAAGTCCCTGGAATGTGTAGCTCTAAGGGATTTGGATTTCCTGAGGTGGAGCATGTCCATTAATTCTGGTTTGGACATGGCTTTATACGTCAGGCACAGATCGCCTCTGAGTAGGTGGTAAGCAACTAAGTAGAGTTGGAGTTTCTTTAGCCTAACTGAGTAGGGCATCTGCTTGAGTCCCTTGATCCTCTTGGTGAGGTACTTTTGGGGTCTTTCTAGTTGCTGCAGGTGTCGGGTAAGGTACATCCCAAATGGGACATTGTATTCAATTATGGGCCTGATGAGTGATGAGTAGAGGGGCACAATGACCTCTCTTGATCTAGATGTGAACCCTTTCATGATAAGGTGGGCTATATAGAAGGTCTTTCTAACCACTTTGGCATCGTGATTGTCAAAGGAGAGATTGCTATCTACTTGGGTCCCCAAATCCCTAATTACTTCTTCCGTACTTAATGGATTACCACCTATGTGGTAATTTGTGGGCACTTTGTTTTTCCCAAAGGGGATGACTATGCACTTTTTGGCGTTTAGCTTTAGGCCTTGGCTCTGGCACCAGTTATCCATCTCTGTGAGACCCTTTTGGAGCATGCTTGTGTCAGTCGGCGAGTCAATTATGGCACCCAGTTTGCAGTCATCTGCGAACTTGGTCAGGATATCTGGTGCAAGGATTCACCAGATCACACATACACTCAAGTGTCTCAACAGCAGGCACTGTTATGACTTCATTATAGTTCATGTTGATGAGAATGACTTGAGCTGCACCTCTCTGGACTATATGAAGAGAGACATGATTGTGCTCTTTGAATATGTGTAGCAAGCAGCATTTTACCCTCGCCTGGGATGATACAATATAAACAGAAAATGAGCTTAGTTTCTGGTGTCATTCTAAGGGGATCCAGTTCCTGTCAACCTGGGATGACATGGCGGATAGACCACGCTGCTTTGTTAGGGATCATCTTCACTTGGCACCTCAAGGCTTTTGGTTGCTGGCTAAAGTACTTGCCTCTACTATAATGCCTTTTCTAGGCAAGGTCACAAAAAAATTCCAGACATGAAAATATCAAACACAAAGAAATTAAGGGTCATGCTGCTAAATGCTCGGAGTTTAAGTCAGAAACTGCACTCTCTGGAAGTACTCCTCTCCCTGGAAGATATTGACATCTGTAAAAGTCACAGAAACCTGGCTCAAAGTTGCAGAAAGTACCCCAGTCTTGCAAGACTACAATGCCTTCCCCACTTTCAGACCACAAGTTGAAGGTGTGAGAACCAAAGGAGGTGGAGTATCTATCTTCATTAAAGCTAAGTACACCTCTAGACTGGTTAGACAAGAAAACTCTATGGAGCTACTCCAAGTCCAAATTATCATGGGTAAGAATCACCTTCAGGTCATCATAAGTTACAGGTCCCCTTCCATGAACCAAGATGAGAACACAGCTTATTTAGACCTACTTGGGATAATTAAGGTACAACCTAACACCCCGGTCATGGGTGACATCAACTATCCTTCCTTTAATTGGGAAACTTATACAAACCCAAACTCATTTGCACAAAAGTTCCTAGACTTTGTTAACTCAAATGCCCTGGAACAAATAGTGCAACACCCCACAAGGGGCTCCAGTATTCTAGACCTGGTCCTCACAGATGCACTTCCATTGAAAGTCAAATAATATTCCCCCAACTTATGACAGTCTTTCTCATATTTATGTATCTATATCTATATATCTACACACACACACACACACACACACACACACACACACACACACACACATATATATATATATATATATATATATATATATATATATAAAATATATAAATATGGGAGGCTGCAGTTCGTTGAAATGCTTGCTGGTTGACATCTGTTAAATCGACTGCACTAGGCATATACAGATTGTCAACAGGTGTGCAGAATCAACAGTCCCAGGGTAGGGGTATATTCTTTTTCTTGGAGGTTAAATGATCTTGCAGTTTGTATGTATAATTAGCATGGATGAGGAGTGTAGGGGAAGCTTGTCCCCCCTGAAAATATAATTGCATGAGGTGAGATTTTTCACATAGTATGTGAAGTAATGTGTTGACATTCAATTTGTCAACCTTTTGTGGTCATTGTTTCCTATGTTGACATATTGGTTACTCGACTAAAGTGAGTGGATATGTACATATATATAAATATATATATTTATATACACATATATATATATATATATATATATATATATATATATATATATATATATATATGTGTGTGTGTTTGTGTGTATAGGCATTTTATATATATATACATATATATATATATATATATATATATATATATATATATATATATATATATATATAAAACTATAGATATATATATATATATATATATATATATATAGAGAGAGAGAAATATACAGAGAAAGATACGTATATATGTATATGTTTGCAGTCATAAAAGTTGACTACACAGTTGTTGACCAATTAGTTTAAGTGTAGGCAAGAGTGACTGCATGTATAGTGCACTGCTGATTTGTGGGAATGTAGGATAATCAAAATAACATTTTAAATGGTGTAGGAACACAGGAATATGAAGAAGAAAGAATGTTTGAATACAGAGGTACTATCTAGAGGATGTGCAATGCAAGTATGAGTGTTTCCTGTTTTATAGGTTCATTGTTTTGGAAATGTATTTTGCTTGGGTTCCTGACAGTAGACTAATCACACTTTACCAGCAAGTACAATTATAGGTTCATAGGTTCATAGGTAGGTACTAGGCTATCTGCCCAAGGGCATTTTTAAGCCTAGCCAGAGTGTGTCGGCTTTCGCTGCTCCATTGATTAATTAACTGTCAAGCAGAGCCAATGAAGTGATCCCAGGGGTGTATTTTCTGTTACCCATTCACTCTTCAAGGCTTCTCTTGAAGAGTGTTAGTGAGGGACTGTGCCTAATGTAGTTAGGAATTTTGTTCCAAAGCATTGGGAGTCTGTGACAGGAATCTATCCCCTCCAGCATGTTCTATTTATTGTTGTGGCAAGGATTAGCTCACTAGACCGCGTGGCTCACAGTGACTTGGATTTCTTTAGGTGGAGCATGTCCATCAATTCTGAGTTGGACATGGCTTTGTAAGTCAGGCAGAGATCACCACTGTGGCGATATGCCAATGAGTACAGCCAGAGTTTTTTTAGTCGGGCTGCATTGGACATATGTTTGATGCCAGTAATCCTCTTGGTGAGGTGCTTTTGTGGTCTTTCCAGCTGTTGGAAGTGTCTTGTAAGGTATATCCCAAATGGGACATTGTACTCTATGATGGGTCTGACGAGTGATGAGTAAAGGGGCACTATAACCTCTTTATTTCTAGATGTGAACCCCTTAGTAATTAGATGGGCCATATAGAAGGATTTCCTAACTACTTTGGCAATATAATTGTCAAAGGAGAGATTACTATCTACCTGGGTCCCCAGATCTCTTATTACCTCTTCTGTATTAAGGGGGCTGCCGCCTATGTGGTAATTCGTGGGTGTTTTGTTTTTCCCAAACGGGATGACTATGCATTTTTTGGCATTTAGCTTGAGGCCATGACTTTGACACCAGGTGTCTGTCTCAGTAAGGCCTTTTTGAATGATGTTTGTGTCAGATGGAGAGTCAATTATGGCTCCCAGTTTGCAGTCATTGGTGAACTTGGTTAGCCATAGTCCTCCTATGTTTGCCTGTACTTCTGAGAAATATATGACGAACAGTAGGGGTCCCAGAACCAAACCTAGCAGGACACCACTTGTGACTGGTTTAGAGTTGGACCTGGAGCCCGCTATTCTTACCGTGTGAGTTCTGTCTGTAAGCCAGTTGGCAACCCATCTTGTGACGTAGGGGGTTATGTTCAGGCTGGTGAGTTTTTCTATAATACCTGAGTGAGGAATGGTGTTGAACACCTTGGTGAGATCAAGGTAGGCTGTGTGAACCACCTTTCCCTCATCTATGGCCTTGGTGACTGTCTTGAAGAGGTCAACCAGGTTTAGTAAGCATGATCTGCCCTTAACAAAGCTGAACTGGGTCAGGTCAAGTGCTTGGAGGTTCCCAATGTTTTTGTTAATGAGTTCCATGATGATGCGCTCCATAGCCTTGCAGACTAGGCTAGTCAGGC